>NW_008348789.1:1039827-1040387 GCF_000622305.1 Nannospalax galili
TATGTAAAATAGTTCTGGGAGAATTTGTAAGAAAATAGCTACACTGGTTGCCTCTGGGAAATAACTGGTGGTTAAAGTTGGTTCGAGAAGACTTAACTGAATGCCATTATGTATTAAATTTTGAACAATGTAAATAAAACTGATTATATAAAAAAAACACATGAAACTTACTCAGCTCTAGATACTATCTTTGAATAGTGTGATTGTAGCTGAAACTAACGTTCCAAGAGAAAATGACAAAGTCCATTTTATTAAACGAGACGGAGAGATGCTAGGAATGAATGTCCATCACTTAACGTTGCTGTATTATTCTTGGCTACAAGTTTTAGAGCTACTGTTCTCATCTTGGAATGTTAGTCTCAGCAATGCCGAAAGGACAATCGCTCAGGTTTATATAAAACACTTTTCCCTACAATGACTTTTCTTGAATCAGAGGCTCTGTTTTGATTTCCCTTTAGGATAGTGAAGTTACTAATGTGAGTAATCGATTTCTTTTAGCAAATATTTTTGTTTTTGTTGAGTGATTTCCTAGCTTTTTTTCTTTTTATTAATTTATTAAT
>NW_008348789.1:1041380-1042942 GCF_000622305.1 Nannospalax galili
GAAAGGTATGGTGGTAACACTTGCTAATTTCCTTTCTTTTCCAGTACCTTAATTTTCTTTAGGTAATTTATGTAAACTTCAATTAATCTTATTTGTATGATGATGAATAAGAGCTAGCTACTCAGGATTGGAGAGATGGCTCAGCAGTTAAGAGCACTGACTGCTCTTGCAGAGGACCCAGGTTTGATACCCAGCACCCAAATGGTTGCTAACAACCATCTGTAACTCCAGTTCCAGGGGAATCTGGCACCTTTTCTGATCTCTGCAGGCACTGCATGAGTTTGAAGCACTTATTTGCAGGCAATACACTGAGGCAATACACCTAAAATAAAAATAATAAATAAAAATTTTAAACAAAAGAGAAATAGATACTCATAATATGCCTTAATCAGGAAGTTCCATCTTCAAATTATGCTATATAAGTTAACATAATAAAATAAAAATAAGAAGACATGGTATGCTTTCTAAACTCTTAGGAAGACCCTCTATGGTTGCAGGCTAACTGTAAGCTTCCTGAAAGATGCTTGGAAGGTGCTAAGCACAAACAGCAGAATGATCAATTATGATTAATTTTGTTCTAAAGTCATTCCTGTCTCCTTACATACAGAAGTTACTAAGCATTCATATAAGAAGCATGAGGTCAAGCATTTGTAACCAGATATCCCCTGGTGTAAGTTCATCCACTGGAGTCTAGGAAGCCTAGGAAGATCTACCATATGAAATGTATAAAAACTCAATAAAATATACATTAACAAAAGCGTGAAGTTATTGTGACCATTAAATATACTGAGGGACTCTTGTGCCCATTGTGGTTATCTGGTAACTAATGACTGCTGAAGAATGGAGAGACACTGTCAATAAATCATGATTCACAATTGACAGCTCTCCTTAAAGCCATGGTATAAACCTGACCATTGTCAATGCAATCAACTGCCCAAAATGAGGGGGCTCAAAGAGAGGAAGAGGATAGAAGAATGAATATGGATTTAAGCACTGGAAACACTTCAGTACTCCAGGAAGACTAACTTAAACTGCATACTCCACAGATGTGTAATCATCAGATATTAAGGAGGGCACATTATTGTAATTCATTGTACTGCTTGTGATCTTAAAGAATTAAGAGCACATTCATAAAGTACAAATTTGTCTCCAAGGGATTGGGGACTATCTGGATCAAGAAGCAATTTCCTTAGGTCAAAGTAAAAGCACTTTATCTCTGAGTATTGCTTCCATGGCAGCTTGGATGTAGCAGGAGCGAGTACATGGAGTGACCTTTCTCTCAAACAATTCATAGAGTTACTAGAATATTTTTCAGCTCCAGGGAATTAAGTACATTCTATTGTGTCATTAATTTTCCTCTGAACTCTCTACCCACTGTGTTCCATTTTCCTTATTTATACACTTACAGTTCTTGTAAAGTTCACTTTAGTTAATTTTCACTGTAAATTTATTTGAGCATATTTTCCTTCATATAACCCATTATGAGTAAGTTCACATTTGCATATTAACTTTTATTTTAAATTATAATATTTTCTCATTTTCTCTTTTGGGGTTACAAATAA
>NW_008348789.1:1042999-1078876 GCF_000622305.1 Nannospalax galili
ATATATGCCATATCAAAGGACCATTCTTCTATGTGTATTTCAGTTGAGTGATTCTTTCCTTCTACTTAAAAGAAAATGGCTCCATTAGTATTCATTGGAAAAAAATAAGATTCATAGAGAGCAAAAATATTTGTATCTACTGTGGTCAACATGATATGTTGTGGAAATGGCTGAATTTTCAAAATAGCATGCAAATTGCATTGGATCTTGGCTGTGCTGGTTTGAGTGAAAATGTCCCCCATAGGCTCCAAGTGTTTGGACATTTTGTCCCCAGATGATGATGCTGTTTGGGGAGGTTTTAGAAGGTGTGGCTATCCTGGAGGAAGCAGGTCCCTGGGGGTGGGTTTAGAGAATTCTTAAGCCTGGCCAGATCTCCAGTTGTTCTATTGCTTCCTGTGCCTGTGTGATGATGTGAGAGCTTAGCTTCTGCTGCTCCTGCTCCAGCCACCTCCAGCCACCATGCCTCCCTACCATGATGGACTGTAATTCCCTTGGAACCGTAAGCTAAAATAAACTCTTCCTTCAACAAATTGCTTGGGTCAGTGTTTCTATCACAGCAACAGAAAAGTGACTAATACATTGGCCAAAAAGTATTTTAACTTAATGAGAAAATAAAACTGAAAAAACAGAAAGAATTATTTAGATTAGAGAGTAAAAAAGAGAGTAGGGAAAACAATGTCACTTATATAATTAAAATAATAAACTTTTTCAACTGGAAAAATGGCTACAGTTAAGAATTGAGGTACTCTAGGAAGAAAAGAATAAATAAACATTGAATATATCCAATAATTGTGGGTTAGCTTTAAGTAGACCATGAAAGACACAAATAACAGCTGCCACAAATCTAACTGCTCTCTAATATTTTTGGTTTTATGTGTGGGAAAGGGATTTTGAAAAGGCACACATGTAAATATTTGCAATATCTTATTTTAACATTTGATTTTTAAGTGGTTTTGTACCTCTTTCTACTCATTGCAAATTATATGTGCATTATCAAAGAAAACAGTATAACTAATAGAATTGTAGTTTCAAAAAGCACTTCTGTTACAAATTGATCATAAATGATATATAAGATGGATAGATAGATATAGGTAGGTAGATAGATGATAGATAGATATAGATAGATAGATAGATAGATAGATAGATAGATAGATAGATAGATAGATAGATAGATAGATAGATAGATAGATAGATAGATAGATAGATAGATAGATAGATAGATAGATAGATAGATAGATAGATAGATTGGATTGGATTATATGAATGAATGGAGAGCAAGCTGGAGCCTCTTGAATAACCAATAACAAACTTTAGTCATGGTAACTTGAAGAGTCAATTTGAGGAATCCTCTCATGGAACTTTCCAGTATCTCTGATGCAAACACTGATCCAAACCAACTTGTGGAAGAAAGGGTTTATTTGACTTACATTTTACTGGTCACAGTTCATTGCTGAGGGATATGAATGAATGGAGAGCAAGCTGGAGCCTCTTGAATAACCAATAACAAACTTTAGTCATGGTAACTTGAAGAGTCAATTTGAGGAATCCTCTCATGGAACTTTCCAGTATCTCTGATGCAAACACTGATCCAAACCAACTTGTGGAAGAAAGGGTTTATTTGACTTACATTTTACTGGTCACAGTTCATTGCTGAGGGTGCTGAAGTCAAGAACTCAGGGCAGGAGCCTGGAGGCAGGAGCTATGGCCATAGTTCAGTCCAATGAAAACAATTCCCCAATTGAGGTTCCTTCTATCCAGGTGTGTCAAGTTGACAACTGAAGCTATCAAACACAATTGACACCCTGCCAAGTTGCCACACAAACATATCACTATTAAGCCACAAGCTTTCCATTTCAAGTCCCCAAGGTATGATGTTAATATTAATATCATCAAAAATTTAAAAGTCTCAGAGAGATGGCTCAGTGGTTAAGAGCACTAATTGCTCTTGCAGAGGACCCAGGTTTGATTCCCAGCACCCACGTGGCGGCTACGAACTATCCTTAACTCCAGTTCCAGGGGAATCTGAAGCCCTTTTCTGACCTCCACACATTGTACAACATGGGTGCACTCACATACATGCAAGCAATACATCATACACATAAAATTAACAACAACAACAACAACAACAACAATAATAATAATAGAACATTTTTTAAAAGTCCCACAGTCTTAAAAACATCCAAACATTTAAAACATTTAGACTCTATTAATAAAGTCTTCTAAATGTGGGTACCTGTAAAGTTCAAAACAAGTACTATTTTATTTCAAAGTGAAAGAACAGAGCACACTTAAGCAAACCAAAGTCCGGCAAAGTAGCTCAAGACTGGACATCTGGGATTCACTCATGATTTTCTGGGTTCCAAAAGGCTTGGGCAGCTTCACTTCTCTGGCTCTACTCTGCAAGGCAC
This sequence comes from Nannospalax galili, assembly GCF_000622305.1. Classification (NCBI taxonomy): domain Eukaryota; kingdom Metazoa; phylum Chordata; class Mammalia; order Rodentia; family Spalacidae; genus Nannospalax; species Nannospalax galili. The sequence goes on from NW_008348789.1 coordinate 1,045,408, forward strand.
ACAATTTGCCTGGCAGCCTCAGGCTTGCTGTACTCCCCACCTACTGCTGCCTTTGTTGGTTGAATCTTGGTCCTGGTATCTCCAATATGTGAGGGGGTCTCTTCCGCAACTGAGTCTGCCCCTTCACAGTGACTTTTTCTGGCCTCTTACACTGCCAAGCCTTAGCTGCTGTTCATGACCCTCTCATACCTTCCAAAACCAGTACTATATAAGAGATTCTTACACATTACCAAGTCCTGATTCCAGCATGAGATAGAGCCTCAAGCCCCCTCTGGACCCCAGCTTGTGGGTGCTGACCCTGAGAAATACTTCCCAGAAAATTTCATTCAACGAAGCTGGTCTCTTCTTACTCAGAGCTGATTTTTCAGCTCCAGGTAACCAGCATCAATTGTTCCAGTAAAGCAAAGATTTCACTCCAGTGGTGCTAGTCTTACCTTATTCACAGATGAATCAGCCCCAGACAACCAGAAACCACAGATTCTCAATGCAAAGTATACAAACAGCTCTGGAATATTTACTTCCTTTATGAAGCTTCACAAACCAGACTTCCATTCTCAACATTTCAAATTGTTCCAAGCTTCACAGCAATAGCTCACCAAACTCTAAACACTCAATGGCTTTTCTAAACTAAGTTTCCAAAGGCTTCCACAATCCAAAACTACTAGATCAGGTCTGCCATACTGATAGCCCACTTTCTGGTACTAATTTTTGTTCTGGTTACTTTCTATTACTGCAATAAAAACACTGATCAAAACCAACTTGGGAAGACAGGGTTAATTTGGCTTACCTCTCCCGGATCACAGTTCTTCACTGAGGGAACCAAGGCCAGAGCCTAGAGGCAAGAGCTGAAGCACAGGCCATGGAGGAATGCTGCTTACTGACTTGTTCCCCAGGTCCATGCTCAATCTGTTTTGTTATACAATACTGGACCACCTGCCCAGGGATGGTGCTATCCACAGTGGGCTGGGCCTTCCCACAACAGTCAACAAACAAGAATATATCCCACAGGGGCTGAAGAGATGGTTCAGTGGTTAAGAACACTGACTGTTTTTGCAGAAGACCTGAATTCAAATCCCTGCACCCACATGGCAGCTAACAACTGTCCATAACTCCAGTTCCAGGAGATCTGACAGCCTCTTCTCTCCTCTGCAGGCATTGCACAACATAGGTGCACTTACCTCCATGAAGGCAATACATGCATACACATAAAATAAAAATATTAAAGAAAATATAAAGAAAAAGAATATATTCCACAGACATGGCCATAGGCCAGTGCACTGAAGGTAATTGCTCAACTGAGATTCCTTCTCTCCAGGTGCATCAAGTTGACAACTAAAACTATCCAGCACATCATGATAGAGCAGTTAATCATATTCACACCAATATTACAAAAGCTGGGGTGACTTCATTTCTCAGTTGCCTACATTTTTCTTGGTATTCCAGATTGATTTCTTTTTTGGAACTAACTGCAAAATTATTATTTAAGGGCCTTATTTGTGTGGTATTGCTATTTATTCCAATTAGCATAATAAAAGTGTTAATTGCTTATCTCACAAGACAGAAATTTTCTAATAGTTTAGAGATCTTTGTTTAAAAATAAAGAGTCACCGAGGGTTCTAAATACATGCTGACATTTCTGATTTATACAGTATTCTATACTGGCATTGTTTTATTAGAATCTTGCAGTGTAATTCACTATTATTTTTCTACTTCTGGGGTATCAAACCCTATTTTCTGGAATTGCTTTCTAATAAAACATGCTTATTTCTGATTGTACTTCTAAATATTTCAAAATCATAATACTGCATCAAAAAGGCAACTCATCATATCAGAAAGTGACTGAGATGTGCAGCCATCACTCTGCACATTAAAATTAGAATTCTAAATGATCGCTTTTCAACTGACTTCTCAGGTGAATGAAAGAATATAATCTTAGAATGACTGATAAGGTCACATGCACAATCTCAAATCATTTTATATAAAACCCTATCACAGCTTCCATAGCTAGTAACCTGCTTCTACTCATGTGTAGTGTACATACTCCTCATTGCATGACCTGGTCAGCTGGGGAAGCAGAGATTCTCTGAGAAGCATCAGACTTAGGACCCCTAGCAATGACTCACACACGTTTCAAGTAGTAACCTGTGTGAAAACATTAACTCCACCTTCCCAATGTGATAGGAACTAGGAGTACCTTCAAACTATAACTCAGGATTGGTAATAGTGATAGAGCAATAAAATTATAATTTAAAATATTCTTTACAGAAAACAGGAGATGGGTCAGTAAGTGAAGGGATTGCCAGTGTCATGCATGGATGAGGAGCTGAGTTCAGATCCCAAGAACCTACATAGTAAGCCAGGAGTGGCAGTGAATGCCCATAATCCAAGTGCTGGTGGAAGGCGTAACAAAATAACTCCTGGGCCATGAAGGCAAATTAGTCTTGGTAATTGGAGATATTCTGTATCAAAAATTATGGTGGGTATACACAAAATATTGATTTCTGTAATCCACATGCACATACATACATGTGCACATGCACCAGCACACACATGTGCACACAGGAACACATACACATTAATACATGCACAATAAATAGTTAAAATTTCCATTAAATGTAGAGTCTTTAATCTAATGAATCTTTTACACAATATAGGACTTTGAAAATCTAAGATGTGAATGAATGATTAAGCTTTAAAAAATTTATGGTTTGGTTTTAGGTTATTAATTTTTGTTATATTCGTTTTTTTAATATTTTACTTATTACTTTCATTTTAAGTGTATGAGTGTTATGCTTGCATGTAGGTAAATGCACCCATGTCGTGCAATGCTCATTGAGGACAGAAGAGGCTTTCGGATCCCCCAGAATTGGAGTTGTCAGCTGCTATGTGGGTGCTGGGATTCAAACCCGGGTCTTTTTCAAGAACAGCCAGTGTGGTTTAACCACTGGGACCTCTCTCCAGCCCTAATTTTTGTTATATTTTATCTCTTCCTATTTTATGGGTATGAGCATGTCTCCTTCATGCTGTGTATGATGCCTACAGAGAGCAAAATAGGGTGTTTAATCCCTTGGAACTGAAGTCACAGATAGTTGTTAGCTGTCATGTGGGTGCTTGGAATGGAGCCTGGATCCTCTGTAAGAACAGCCAGTGTTCTTATATACTGAGCCATTTCTCCTGCCCCTAGTTAATTAATTTTTAGAGACAAGATCTCTGATAGCTCAGGCTAGCCTTAAACTTACAATGAGTATTGTGATTACAAGAATAAACCAAACATACCCAACTCAATTTAAATTCTTAGTAAAAATGATATCACTTTACTTCAATAGTAAATCTATTCTAATAAAGGCTTCACAGTATTATTTCTATTTTTATTTTCATTTTATGCATACGAGTGTATTACCTGCATGTGTGTAATAGTGCCCAGTCATACAATACCGTGGGCATCAGAAGAGGGCATTGGAACGCTGGAACTGGAGTTACAGATGGTGGTTAAACACCATTTGGGTGCTTAGAATCAAACTTTGGTCCTCTGCAAGAGCAGCCAGTGCTCTTAACCCCTGAGGCATCTCTCCAGCCCCAAACAATATTTTTCTTTAAGGTTTTAAAGCATATGAAACTTGGGAAGTTTATGTTTTAAAAAGGAAGCAATTTTTTTGCAGCTGAAATTTCTATGAAAATCTATAAAGAAAGCAAAATGCTCCCTATTTATTTGTTATTGGTGGTGAGGGTTTTTTTTGGACTATTTCTAGGTATAGTGCAATACATACCTCAGGCAATTTACTTTGAGCTAAGAATTATATTTGGTTCTCAGTAGTAGGTGGTAGTTATCACTTTCATTCAATAGTGGCAATTATACTCACAGCTAAGCAAATTCTATACTTGAAATATATATGTATGCTACAAGTTAATCAAAGAATTTTAAAATGATAAGAAATGTTATATATTCTAATGGCTGTCTTTAAAATGGAGAAGTTGAGAAAATTAATGAATCATTTCTAGAGATAAAGAATAATATTTTCATGTAAATAAGAAGCCTACAGCATCATGTTGAAAGGAAGTGTTGAAGTCTTATAGCAGGTGAAGGAAGTTTCCTTTGCCTACTCACCCACTGGAGACATTTCTGGAACACTAGCAACGTAAGGTCCATCCAAGAACTTTGGCTCATTATCATTAATATCCTGCACTTTAATGATGAACTCTGATTCAGGTTCCAAGGGCTTCCTGGTTTCTATGTCTACTGCCTGAGCACGGAGAGTGTAGAAAGGTTTTTCTTCTCTATCCAGGCTCCTTATTGCATGAATGTCTCCTGTGGTTTCATCAATTGTAAAAACAGTGCCAGCACCATCTCCTGAGAGGGTGTATTTAACAGTGCCCTCTCCCTTGTCCAAGTCCGAATGCAGCTGAGAGAGAGAGAGAGAGAGAGAGAGAGAGAGAGAGAGAGAGAGATTGAGATTATTAGGTCATTGCAAGGATATTGCATTTTTAGTCCTGTCTGAAGTAAAATTTCTTCAGTAAGGAAAGTTACTACTTTCAGATCCTTTGCATTCACTCCATTACTCTGATTACAGGCATTTAAAATATGGATTGGAGAGATGGCTCAGTGGGTAGACTGCTTTCTGTGCAAGCATGAATTCCTGAGTTCAGTCTCCAGAATCTACGTAAAGCAGAACATAGTAGGTAGCATCACTTGTATCCCCAGTGCTCTTACTGTGATTTGAGAGGAAGAAACAGACCAACTAGCCTGGTATATAAGGTGGCAAACAAGAGACTCTGTCCCCAAAAAGGTGGAGGTTGGGACTGACATTCAGTTATCCTCTGACATCCATGGTATGCCTGCACACTCCATGGCATGAGCATGCCAACAATCACATGCATGAACACTTATAAACACACACAAAAGATTTTTTTTTAATGAAGGAAACTTAAAATGTGCAAAATATTTTTAAGATTCTGTGACTCTGTATGTGCCTATATTTGCTAAATATTCTGCTATTCCCCTTTGATTTTCCTGTTTTATCGATTAGATTGCATATTCAATCCTATTTCTTAGTGGATTATGGAGATCAGAAGTTTAACACACTACAGTATACCAGCAAGCATAAAACAACTTATTCTGAAAATTTTTTTTTACTTCTCATGTACCCTTTCAGAGATAATATTTTCATAAAATGAAGTGACACACATCTTAAGTATAATTGTTGTTTCCTTTTAAGTGATCTTGCTTAAAATAAATTGTCTCATATATAACCTATCATAAGCCACCAAAGAACATGCAGAGAGAAAACCAGGTCCTGAATCCAGCAAGATATGAGATAGAAGAGCAACGAAGAAAACACAGCCTAAAGGGAAAAGAAATCTTCCAGTGAGTGCAGCACAGCACCTTACTTTAACAATGTGTGTCTGAATAAGTTATCCAAGATTAGGCAATTGATAGGGAAAAAAGATGATTTTTTCAGATTTATACACAAATCATTTATATCTTATTCTTTGTAAGGAATATTTATTCTTTATAATCTAGAAAGATTTCAATTCGGTTCATTTATTTTGAACTTCAAGTGTTCAGTACACTATAGCATGGAATTATTACACATTAATAGCAAGGAGGGAGAGAAAAGAAAAATATTGTTGCGTTTATGAATGCTAAGTCAATGCAGCTCAAAGTGGAGTCCAAAAATAAAAGGAAGAAGAACACAGGTTTGGAGACCTATAAATTACCTAAGAATAAACAATACATACTTTAAATATTATAATAAAAATTTAAGTATATAATTTTATAATGCACACTATATATTATATAATACATATATGCAATATATATTAAATATATTAAAATTGTTAGACATAACATATATATGTATATGTATATGATGTATATGTATATGTACAGTGTGTGTGTTTTGGGGAAGGGCATTTATTTAGACAGGGTATCCCTCATGACTGAGCTGGACTACAACTGCCTACGTAGATCACACTCGCCTTGATCTCACAACGATCTGCCTGCCTCTGCCTCCTGAGTGCTGGGATTAAAAGCAGTATCCTACCATGCCCGGCCCACACACAGTCTTTTAAATTTTTTATTTTTAATTAGGTGTACAGCTGTCTGTCTGTGTGTGCATTTGTGCATGTACATTTGGGTGCCTGAGGAGGCCAGAAGAAGGCATTCGATACCCTAGAAATGGATTTACAGATGATTGTGAGCTTCCTGGTATGGATGCTGCAAACGGAACTCTGGTCCTTGCAAGTGCAGCAAGCACTCTTCATCACTGAGCCAACTTCCCAGCCCCCATAACATACATTCTAATAATTCATGTTACTTTCATTTGGAAAGAGAAAATTGACTTCATTGTCCAAAGTTTTATATTTAGCAGTCCATTTGAGATAGTACACCAATTACAGAAAAGAGTGTTAAACATTGATAGCTATCATAATCATTGTCTTGTCCTTCCAGTCTGCAAACAGGCACTGCTCCCTTGAAACATTTTTGTTAAGATGATTTTTGGTTGTATTAAGGTTACATGGCAAAATTAGTTTTAAGAGCATTTTCGATTATATCATCATCATTTTCAGTTTGGCTTTCTGTGGTTGGTACTAATTTTTTTTTTCCAAATAGAAGTGCAATTAAATGTAAGTCATCACTGGTTATAATTTTAAACTTCAAACTCAATAGTTTGGTTTAGGTTCAGTAAAATAACATCCATCAAAAATGTTATTAAGATGGATTTATTCATTTTTGAATTAGTATTTACTTCTGAATTTGCTATGAAGTACACTTAATATGGAATATGAGCATATGGATTTTATAACAGGTTGAGGGGCATAATTAAAGAAATAAGATAATGAGAAGATCTGTGATTTTTGATTATCCTGTAAAAGGCTTTTTTTTCACATCTTATAGAAATCAAAGGAAAATTTATAGGAATGAAAGGATGAATGGGTTTTTCTTTTTACTCATCCTATTTTTTTTTAAAAAAAACTGCAAAGCCTAAAGAATTTGGAGCATAAAATCAAGCTATAGATAAATGTTCTTTGAACTTATGAATTTCAAATCACAATTGTCAACCACACAACCAAAAGATATTCAGCGCAGTATTACTTTTGCTTTCAAATTTATGTTAAGATATAAGACCAGCAAAAGTTCAATACAATAGGAATGGTTTGATAAACTCTATTCAGGTTTCCAGTGGCTCAAAGAATATATGCAGGTATTTGGGGAACTAAGTGAAAATCCTAACGGAGTTTTCATAGTGCAAGTCACATAAACTTACAGAAGAAAAAAATCATTTGGTTAAAGACAACACTGTTTTCTATTCAGACTGATAATTCGTAAAACAAAACAAAACAAAAAAACCATATGTGTTTTCAACCTTATCAAGAATCCAAGTTAAATTCAGTTGTTGCTATTCCTCAAACTTCTGCCTTTATCTTTCAATTAAAAAATGTGTTTCATAAAGATTGAAGTATTAGAAAAATACATGAAAATACACTAAAAATTTGAGCTGAAATTTACATTGATGAATACACATCTCTTTTTAGTGGCTAGTTGTTTGATGATCTCAGAGGTGATCACAGGTACAGCCTTGTCAGACAATATTTAGTGTTACAGTTCAGTGCTGGCTGACTGAGGTACCTGACGTGAGGTATAGATGCTTTTCAAGCATCAAATTTACTAGAAAATGAATAAGAATGGCTTGATGTTGAACATTACAAAATCTTCAGTTAAAGAAAATAACACATTTTATAGAGAATGGCACAAAATAAAATACACCTCACTTTCTCATCTAGTGATAACTTCTTTAACTTTTTTTTGAACTTTTGCTTATATAAATAGAGAAAACTAAAATAGTAAAATGCAACTAAATATTTGCTATGCTTTTGTATTCATATATTCATTTCTCTGTGTATCTATACTTGGATTTTTAAAAAAAAAAACTGAGGTGACAATTTCAGTAACTAAACACCATAAGTCTTTTCCTGTATCATTTGGAATCCTCAAAATTATGCATTTAGATTCTGCATTATATTCATGTAATGAAACTCAATGAGTCAACGGACATTGCTAATTCTTGCATAAGGGATATGGTGAATGTTTCCGTGAACATGTGTTTTCTTCTGTTTATTTCTTTTAAACAAAGCAACTGTGAAGATGGAAAATGAGATAGTTTTATGAATCTTAAGAAATGCTGAAACATTTATAATATGGACTGAACAGTGATTTCAAAAATTCATCTCTAAATAAAATTGCCTTTGCAAGCCTTTCAGTGATAAAATTTAGACTTAGTTTATACCTTGTAGATACTTTTGAGTCTAATTTGCATTAAGAATAGGATGGCTTCCCTTTTCTTTGGATAGTGTCAATTGTTAAAAATAATTCAGAAGGCACTGTGGTGGCTTAAATGAGAATGTCTCCCATATGCTCCAAGTATTTTAACATTTGACTCCAGTTGGTGGCACTATTTATTTATGCGGGCTTGCAGGAGGAAGCATTTCACTGAGGGCAGACTTTGGAAGTTCTTAAGCCTTTGGCATGAGGACTTTCAAAACAGCCTAATGATGTTGCAAGTAGGGCAGAAAGAAATACAAAATGTAAAGCTTGGGGAGAAAAAGAGCACTGTGGATAACTAAAATGTGGTACATTTACACACTACAGTTTTCTTCAGTAGTAAAGAAAGATGAAATAATGAAATTTACAGGTAAATGGATGGATCTAGAAACTGTTATACTAAGTGAAACAACATGGACTGAGAAACACAAAAGAAGTATGTTCTCCCTCCTTTGTGGATCCTAGCACCAAATCCTTATAAGTGAGTGCATACTCTGATGCAAGTGCAGGGATCAGGGATATGGAAGGAAAACGGAAGTAAAGGGAAAGAAGGAAACCAAGAGAGAAGAATAGTAGGAGAAAGGTGTTATTAAGGGAGAAATATATAAAAAGGGGGTAGTTAAAGCGGGGGAGGAGGACTATAAAAACAACTATGGGAATAAAGGGGGGAAATTCTCCAGCTACAGGGAAAAAAAAAAAAAAGCCTTCCAGAAGCAATGCAGTTCTTAAATGAAAATCCCAGTACCAGAGGTATGTTGCCCCCTATGAGCATTTGGCCTGGGGGACACTACAGACCCACCCCAAAAAAATTTCCATTGCCAATAATGTTGGTTATACACTGGAAGTGGACAGAAAAACCCTATTGCTGAAGACTCTGCATGGTGTGAGCATGGGAGAGGAAGAAATCAAGCTTGGACTAAGCTGGAAACTCCCTGCCACTGGATGGGTGGCTTTCATGGTGTCAAAAGGCGACAAACAGATGACTGGGGAAGAATAGTCCCCTATAATTCTCCTCAACGACAGACTCCATGTGTTGCACTATCAATATACCAAACAAGATGTTCCTGCTAGTGCAATAGTGGAGTGTCCAGTGTATGTACAACCAACAAATTTTTGATAGGATACAATATTTGCTTCTAGGGGGTGGAACACACATCTGGTACTGTAGACCCAGCCAAACCCCTGTGGTAGAGGAGAATATAGGCCCCAGTGGGAAGTCACTGCAATTGCTTTGTTAGATGGAAAAGATGCACCCTTTAAAATACCAACCAAGCATTTGTGTTTACACCTATAGGTTATTACAGCAGTCACTGATTAGATGTTCTTGCTTCTTGCTGTGTGTATTTTTATAGAAGATGGACTCCCACTCAAACTGGCCAACAGCTCATGGAAAACAGATGATTCAGAGACCTAAAAGTTCAGTGCCTTGCCACAACGGGATCATCCCACACTTACCACCTCCTCCAAGGCTCAGGGACTTTTGCAGAAGAGGTTGGCAGAAAGAATGTAAGAGCTGGAGGAAGGCGTGGCGTGTTAACTGGAAATGTCCTCTGAACACTATGCAGGTAAGTTACAGTCACACCTCTTTCCCACTCTCATCAAGGAGTGGAGGGGGAGTCAGTTACCCCTCCCACCCAATCAGTTGACCTTAGCTGCATGGCGGGGGAGGGGGCAAAGGTTATATAAGCAAGAACACCAAGAGGCACACCTCTCTCACAATTTTGTGTGGCTGTTGGAAGGTCATAGAATCTGTATTTGAGTGTGGAGTTTACAGTGCAGCCGAAAATGTGGAGTGCCCATTCTTCTGTAAACAAAACACTACCCTATGCTCCATTAAAAAAAATTAAATAAATAAAAATAAAATAGCAGTGTGTAGCTTAATGTTGGAACCAAGGTGTGTCCTTGAAGGGATGCTCATTTTTTGGGCGGGGGGGGTCTTTTTGAGACAGGGTCTCCCTGTAGCTCCAGATGTCCTGGAACTCACTATGTAGACCAGGCTGGCCTCGAACTCACAAAGATCCACCTGCCTCTGCCTCCTAATTTCTGGGATTAAAGGCATGTGCCACCATGCCTGGCTAAAGGGAGACTCATATTTTTAGGATTAGAACTATTAAGAAGAGGCTTCCAGATTTGTAGATGAACAAAAGGAAGAATGTGTATAGGGCAAAACCATGCCCAGCTAAGCTTCCAATTTGTGGAAGAAAAAGGCTCAAGGAGTTTTCTGCTCCTAGAAAGTCACAAACATACACAAGCAGCCGCAAATGTGATCCAAGGGGGCCAAGGTCCAGCTCAAGTTGGCAGCCTAACTGGGCAGTGTTCACATGCTGCTGATTTAGAGGAATGAAAGATCCAAGAGTGAGGGTCTCAGGGGTTCTTCCCTGGTTTCGGAGTGTTACAGAACCAAAGCCACTGGGAGGGACCACTCAGACTCCAGATGTACTGAATTAGCCAAATTCAAGGAGCTGGCCAGCAACTGTACCCTTTTGATTGAGATTTGAGATTTAGAGAGCACAGCCCTGATTCAGGGGAGAGAAAAGTTTAGAAAGGCAAAAAATACATCCTGAAATATCAGGAAGTTTCACAAGAATGACATGTATGTTTCTGCAGGTGCACAAACAAGTAGTTACAAAAGTCAGTTAAGCAAGCAGTTACAAAAACCAAACAAAGCAATAGCTTGTAGTTATTCCTAGGACAGTTCTTCCTGGAACTGCCTGCCCAGGTCAGGGCAGGGTCAGGGACAAACCATCAAGATTACAGCCCCATACAAAATGGAGGAGCAGGTTAACACAAGAGAGCCACTGAGGACAAGCAGCATGTAGCAGGGGAATCCCTGCACAAAGAAGTCCCTGAGACATCAATAGGCCCTGAAAGATCATTGTATGATGCTGTGAAGGTCAAACCTGGTAGGTAAGGGGAACCCTAAGATGTTAGAGATGCCAGAGATCTGAGACATCTGCCAAGAAGATCTGTATACTGGGAGTGGTGCCCGTCTAAAAGAGAATGTATGTTGCACTGGAGGAGCTGAGCCAGCTAAGCCCACTGGAAGTAAAGTGAAGACATTGGACATGTAACCTACCAAAGAAAGTTCCCAGAAAGAACTGCTGCATCCTGAGCTGAATTTCCTGTAAGGCTCGCCAAACTGATAAACACTTCAATAATGGTGGTGGAGAGTTTGGAATGTTGCAGATCCAGAGCCTATTCAAAATTATCTGGGGACATCTTTAACCACATAAATGGCCACACCTTGCCTACCTCTGTTTCTGAATTAACATTCTTGAGATTAATAGAACATATTAACTTAGCAGACTGTCAGGTCCCACCAATCAAAAGGTTAAGAATGTCATGAGATAGCATATGAGACCTATAGTAGAAACCCCTCACTTTGGTATGACTTGCCTACTAAATATATCCACCAATGTATTTGAAAAATATCTTGATCTTTGACTTTTCTTTGTTCTGTTACTATAAAATTGCAATGTAACTGTTACCACACTACAACAGGGAAATTGGGGTAACCTAAATCTGTGTTCCCAGGGCCATGATCACTCATATTTGGCTCCAAAATAAATGATCTCTTATCCTCTTTGAGGTGAGAGGTATCCCTTTGCATCAACAAGCTACGGGATTTGGTGCTTGCCCTACTGGTTTTTGGTCTTCCTTTGGTCTAGTATTTCCTTACTATGCCTCCATTTCTCTCTTTTGAAATGGAATGTGCATTCTATGTTACTGGATGATGGAAATACATAATTTGTCTTTTTATTTTTACAGGTCTTACATTTAAGAGATTGCCTTGAGTATCAGAAAAACTTTGGATTCTGGACTTTTGAACACTGTTGAGACTGTTAAATGCCATGGGGACTTTTAAATTTGGACCAAATCATTTTGTATTATAGTGATATGGTCATGAGCTTATTGGCTCAGGGAGTGGGAATGTAGTGATTTGAATAAAAATGTCCCCCATTGGCTCAAAGTATTTGACTTCTTGGCCCCAGTTGGTGGCTCTGTTTGTGGAGGTTTAGGAGGTTTAGGAGGTAAAGATTTGCTGGAGGAAGCACTTCCCTGAGGGCAGACTTTGAGTTTTTAAACCTTGCCCCATTTCCAGTTTCTCTCTCTGTTTCTTGCAGCTACTTGATGATGATATGAGCTCATTTTATATAGGCACCTTAAGTTTCACATGGAGCAAATTATTAATTATATAAAATGAATTTATTTTCCCACAAAATATCTTAAAACTAATAACTAGAAATGTGTCTTATTCTAACTATTAAAAATAAGTTTTTTCTGAGTCAGTGCTGACTGCATTTACTGACTGAAGCCACCAACTTCAATAAGATCATCTTTTATTATTTACACTTAAAATAAAATTTTCCCCAGAAACAGAGTTCCATAAATGATGGATGTAGAAATAGTCACTGTCTGGGCAGTTGCTTTGTGGAAGTGATGGTGTTATTTTCTGATGTGTTCCAAGTCATCTCAGATGGTGCGTGAAAATGAGATGCCAAGAGAGGCTTAAAAAAGATGCTGAGGCCTAACTTCGGCGTGTAAGCCAATCTTGAATTTCAGTGTTTAAAAGTAGGAGAAAGCTAATCTACAGTTTAATGTTTACTAGCATTCTTTGGAATATGTTTGAGAACTGCTGCATTAAAGGAGAGTTTGTTAATATTTTTTGAGAGTTGAAAAGTGTATATTGAAAGGAGAAGGCTTTTGTATCACTATGTCCAGTACTGATTTTTATTTTCATTTGCCAGGACATGTTTAACAGTCAGAGAGAGAATATGTTGTATGTTAGGAAGAGAAATCTCTGATTTTAGAAAGGTAGGTTTTCCTAGGAAAATGAAAGAAAAAATTTTAACATTATTGGTTCATATGTAGATATTTGCATTTATACATGAATACCATATGTACTGCAGAAATGTAATTCGATGTCCAGTTTATTGCTGAATATAGTCATTTAATATAAAAATGCTTCTTGTCATATATGTAGGTGATTTTTATATGCCTGTATGCCCGTGTGTGAGTGTGTGTATGTGTATGTGTATGTATGAGTTCATGCATGCCACAGTGCTTAAGAGGAGGTCAAAGGACCACCTAAAGTGTTGGTCCTTGCCTGGCACCTCTTTTGAGTCAGAATTTCCTTGTTGTTCAATGATGCATACTCCAGGCTGACTGGTTCAATTGCTTGCAGAGATTTCCCTGCCTCTACCTTGCATCTACCTGAGAGGTGCTAGTATTGCAATCACTTACAAAAGTTCAAAAAAAAATTTTTTTTAAAGAAAAAGCTACCCATGGTGGTGAGTCTCTGGTCTTGGGTGCTGAGAACTGAACTCACTTCCTCAGGAAGAGCAGGCAGCTCTCCTCACCACTGAGATGTCTCTTCAGTTCCTACTTTACAAATGTTTATGTATGTGCCAGCTACTGTGCATACACCGACTATCAATCTTTCCATTTTACCTGGTGTGCTTTATTACTAGTTACTGGTTTTCAGTTTTCCTGTTTTCCTCTGTTTGTTAAAGCCAGCCCAGTATAAAATATTGCATCTAAGTTCCTTGAACTTGTTTGACCAGTTACCAGTACTTTACCAATTCAAAGTCTTAACAGAAATTGCTTGCACTTTCTCATGACCTCTTTGCCATTGTAATCAGGATTATTTATAAATTTGCACTTTTCTTCTATACTCTAAATTTCTGATGGTCCCAAGAGAGGAGTTAAAGGTTTATGGGGAGTACACTATTTTCTTTATCAAAATTATAATAAATAAAATATCACAGCAACTGACAGAAAAAATGATAACATAAAACTCTATATTCTCATTATTAAATTAAAAATTACTGATATTTTCTTGTTTGCTTCTTGAATAAATGATAAAATTTCAAATAAATATCATGGCCATTCACTATCCATATTTAAACACAGACTGCCGAAAGTAATACTATATTGCTGTGTAACTAGAACTTCATTATTTCATTTTAAGAAAACAAACTAAACTACCTGCCTCCATTTAACAACCAGCCCATATTCAGCACTCTACATTTGTTTCTCCAATTATCTCATTTAGTTCACTTTTCACACACCTTAATCCATGAAACTTCAAACATTGCATTTGCATTTTTCCTTCAATTATTTAAATGTACTAATTTGTTCATCATTACATTTTTCAGGTAAAGAGATACTCCCTCAGAAACTCAGTGATGAGTCTCTTAAATATTATTATATCCATTGTACCATTTTTATTCTTCTGTCTCACAAAATACATTGTTAAAAATGCATACAACTTTGGCTAGCTTAATACGAGCTACTTATAACTATAGACATCTTTGGGGTTCGAGGTATATGAGAGTGGATGAGTAAAAAACGAGGGTCCTCTGACAGTCATGTGTATACACATGAATTTAAGGATAAAAGTTTCTTTTATATGATACTCTGGATATTTTGGTGCAGTCATTGGATATAAGTGGAAATATTCATTGCTAGATTTAAAATCTATGCTTATAAATATGTAGAACGTTTTAACATTGTTTTTGCAGCTATAGTTTTAGATTTAAAGTAAGATCTTATTGACTTTATTCACATACAGGATTCACACAGATAAACTCTCCAAAACAAGCATTTAAAAATAGGTGAGTATTTTTGGTCAAATAATTCATTACATATAAAACAACTGACTTTTATACTTTTCATGATAAGTTTATAGAATACTAAATGCTTTCCTTATTGTAGTTGCTCAGTGTCATCCTATCCAGGTCTCAAGAGCATTATACTGGTCATTCTATTATCTAAAATTCCGTTAGAATGTATATAAGATACTGTTTGCAGACAAAAGACCAGACTCAGTGATGATCTACAACCCTGACAGTATAATGTTATAACGCAAATTTCTGTTTCCAAAGTCCCAAATACCCAAGAATATCGCATTCCATGCCCCTCTAGTCTCCTGAGAAGACTCATTTCTTGCTAGCTTGATTTTAGCAATTTGAGCAACCAGAATATTGCTTTACAAAGCTAGGAATTACCTTTAACAGCCCAAAGTGAGTTGGAAACTCCCCTGCTTGAGAAGCAGACCCAAAGCTATTTATCATCTGGAAACATTTCACCTTCTATTTAAGAAAAGTAGAAATCCATTTCAAAACAGCACCCTTCCTCTGGGATATGCTATAGAAGAGCAAAGAAGAACAAAAATATTTGCAATGCTCTGAAGCAACAAAAGTTGATGTTCAAAGATACACTGCGTGTCTCAACCAAAGAAAAAAGAGTACCGTGCACCTAATATTCTCTTTCATTTTTCTTTTATTCCTGAATATTGATTGCATGGTTACATGTCATGGCAACCTATTTTCTCAGAGTGTCACGTTTTACAACTTTAATTCATTTATATTATATTCTGCCTTTGAGTGTGTCACAATATAAACTATACACTTTTGAAAAATTAGAGCAGTTTCTGGCTTGGTGCCATGATTTTTAAGAAAAATATGGGAAAAGGTTAAAACAATTTCGTTTCTACATTTATAAATTCCTAAAACATCTTTAGCAAGTTTTCTTTTAGATAAAACATTCCTAAAAGACAAAATAGTTCTGTAAAATTGTCAGCAATAGAATCTCTGTTTTGAATAGAGTGAATTTTTGCACATTTAAGCCAATCCAATTACTTTTCAGCGTATTAGATGCAATATATGTGATTTATTCTTACTTAAAATACATCCCAGTAACTGAGTCACAATAATAAAACTCATATTTAGGTATAATTTCAAATTCATTATTACTAACTGGTATTTCTCTATACTAGTATTTTGCCTATTAATCTTTAAAAAATAATTACATTTATTTCTATTTATTGGGGGGGTGCATGCCATGGTGTGTATATGGAAGATAGAGGGAAACTTTCGGGAGATAATTCTGTTTTTACATTATATGGAAGCCTGTGATCAATCTTAGGTCTATTAGACCTAAGAGTGCCTTTATACACTGAGCCATCTTGCTAACCTTTACTATGTATGTAATACTATGGACTGTATTTTATATCTTGTATACTTTGCTTAATTTTTAAGCTATTAATATAACATGAGAGAAACATGATAATGAAATCTTTTAAAGTAAATTCTATGGGTAAACCAATTTTCCGATGGCACTCATGGAAACTAACTTCTTTGCATGTATATTTGGTAATGCTATTAAAATAAACCTAAGCTCTTAAAGCTAAATTTATATAATTTATTAGTACTGATCAATATACCTAAATATTTGAGTTCAGATTATTTCTTTCAACTTTTAAATTTTAATTTTTAAACTTTAAATATAATGTGCTTTTTATTTGATATTATAAAATATCTTACTACATAAAACCACATAATTATGCAAAGGTAAATATAAGATTCCAAAATTAAAACCCTTATTATTTTTGGTAATATTGAAACATATATTGTGTATTAATAAATGAAAGTAAATATAAGCAGATAAATAATTTTAGAATAATTTCGATAGATTAAAATTGCTTAACTACATTTTAAATCAATTTACTTTATAACGTAAATGAGTAGGAGCCTGATGTTTTCTATCTGGTGATCAGTCCTTAGCAAAGCATTTCAAAGAGTTTGTGGTTTCCAAGGAATGACTAAAGAGAACACTGTGGCCCAGAGATTTGCTGAAGGGGATAAAAGAAGAAAGTGTGAGCATCTGTTTCTGTCTAGAACTGAAATGTTTGATTTGTGCTGCTTCCTCAAGGTCTGTTTCAAAGTGAGAGTATATTTCTTAATTTTTAGCGTTTTTAAAAATTTATTATTTGTCTGTATGTTTCTTGTATATGTGTGTTGTATGCCTCAGCATGCATGTGAAGGTCAGGGTTAGCAGACAGTATTGTGGAGTTCTCTACCTCCATTTCATCTGGCCATTCAAGCCAGGTCATTAGGCTTGTGCAGCAAACGCCTTTACCACATAAGCCACTTCACAGGCCCATTTCAGAAAAAATTTTAAATTTAGTTTGCTATATTTACTAATGACAGTCAACAGGAATAAATATCTACTTGCTGTGAGTCATTTCCTTTATCATGTTTGATTTCAGAATGAAGCCAGCCTACCTTCCTCCCTCCCTTTCCTTCCTTCCTGCTCCTCCTTCTTCTTTTTCTTTTCTCTTCCTCTCTCTCTGTCTCTGTCTATCTCTCTCTTCTCTGTCCCTCTCTGTTTCTCTGTGTTTCACAGTGCTATAGATTGAATACACCTCTTCACATGTAGGGAACCAGCATTCTATGAACTAAGTTCTATTCTTAACTCCATAGTGGAGCTATTTTAACACCTTAAATAACTTTTCTTTCCAAGTATACTGAGAAGGGAAAATATATCTTGTAGGAGGAGGCTTGAGTGTATTGGTCAGGCTTCGGACCTGGAGGCTTATGCGCAGGCATGCCACTCTTCTGCAGTTTACTTCCACAGACAGTTAACTGGATACCTGCCACCCAGACCAGAGACTGGTGATGCAGCTGTTGCACCAATGATCGTTAGACAACTCGGCTTGTGGGACCAATGGGGGAGGAGTAAGGGGTATAAAGGAAAGCCATGTGTACGCAATAAACTTACGCAATAAAATAAACAAATAGCTTGCTTGCTAACTGCCCAGTGACTCTCCCGAAATCTGCACCGTTGATTTTGTGCCTACTCTCCCCCTGCCCCCAATGGAGAGTCCTCAGGCAGCTAGGCCACTAAGTCAGGCAACAACAACAGTATCTGAAATATATCCACACATTAGAGAATGGCATTTGCAGTTTAAAAACTCTTTGTATAATCTGTATTAATTTTGCATCTTATTCTATCAAGGAGGTATATATAACAATTCTTTAAAGATTAAAGGCCAGTGAGTTATAACCATTATTTCCCCAACTTGAAATACTAATTAATAGGAAATTTAAAAAATATACCACATGCACAAATTTATTTACATAAAGTCAGAATAAATAATTTTTGAAAGGAGTGAGAAGAATTTACTCACTTTTACAAAACAGGCATAACCTGGCCTAATGACTTTTACTTAACCTTGGCAAACTTACTGAACAATGTATTCTTGTGTTTTGACACATGGGCATCTTATCCTGTTTCCTGGGAACCTCAGTTTGCTAGTCCACCCAAGGATAGGAAATAAACGTATTAAGCATAAGAATTAACATATCAAAGCACTGAAAGACAGCATGCCCATCTTCATGAAGTTTAAGAGAATATTTGACTAGGGATGAAAAGACAAGATTGTTTGATGATATACGGTTGATTCAGTCAAGCTAGTACTTGTCCCAATTGAAGTGGAAGAAAATATTTTGAATAAAATTATGGCTGAGGCCTGATTCAAGGAGACAGTTACAGTAGCATATTTCTGGGGCACAGTTCCACGAAAGGCCTGAGGAAACTGTTGCCCTCTTAAGTTTGGGCCCCAGTCTTAAAAAGTAAATTTAAGAACCAGACTCTCTTTCTCAGGTATTAACTGTAATGTGTCATGATCAAAACAGCATTGTGGAACCTCTGGTGAGATATAGATAACATCTTATTAGCCTTTATTAAAGATATATACATAAAATAAAAATAACAAAATAAATAAAAGTATGTTTTGAAAGATTTACAAGCTTCATTGTAGAAGGTTATTTCTGGAATGTGTCATTCTCTATAACCCCTGGAGCAAACATCACCCAATGGACAAATCTTTCGGCTGTCATTTCTGCTTTCAAACAATCACCTAATCATTATTTTTCAATTTTCTAACCTACCCGCACTATATGGTTATCAATATTTACCTCTATTTAAAAATCTCCTTCAGTGATGAACTCATCCTGGTTTTATTTCAAAGAATTTGATCAATTCATAATTCCTAGATTCCACAGAATGAAATCATTATACTGTCTAGTTGTTTTATCAACTGTTACAGGCACAAACTCATCAAATTATATAATCCTATTCTAATTGCCAATAAGTGGGTATCATTATCTTGAGCAAAGTCAACCCTCAGGTATTTGTTTTAATGGACTTTGGCAAATGAAAATAACGTACATAAACTTCTTTGGTATCTTTAAATTGACTATATATATATATATGTTAATACTTTTAAAAGTTTTATTTTCATTACCACTCCAACACACAAATCGGTTCAAGTTGTATAAGCACAAATCAAAACAAATGGCTGTCCTGCTTAGGTACCTCAATCCTTTATCTCCTTTTGCCAACTTTGGGAAGTTTATCTCTCATGAAATTCCCTATATCATCCCAAGTACAACTCATAATTATACTAAGTCATTTATTATTCAAAAATGTAATACATAAAAAAGAGGAAATTAAGGGTTAACTGGTCAGGAACAAATTTTACTTCAAATCTTAAAAAAAATCATTTATACTTTAAATATTAAAAATCATTCCTTCCAATTTTCCCTCCTAGGATGTGCTGGAAAAAGGATCTTAAAAAATAAGTTTTATCAACACCCATGGTTTTAAATGTTAGGGGGGTAGAGAGGGAGCCCTGGCTTATCAGAACAGCTTCTGTTAAAACCACCCTCTTCTGTCCCCTTCCATCAGCCAGGATCTGGGTTATGGGGTAGGGAGTCTATACATTGTAAAACTTATCAGGTGGAAATAGCTTGTACCAAGACAGTTCCTACATTAAGGGATCCAGAGTGCAGGATTCTGTTCTGCTTCCAAGATCATCAAAGGAGAAGCAGGCTGTCTTTGACCAAAAGGTACAGAGAGTCTACTTATCTTGCCTTCAAAACCAGGGTGCTCAGTAACTCAGTTCCTGCATTCTCAGAGGCTTGCAAAACCCGCTGAGTACCTGTTGGGGAGGGGGCTGCTAAAATCTGAACCTTAACACTATTGACCAGTCAAAGACTTTCTTTTCTCCCTACAGATAAGAGTTATGAATAATGGGAGTCTTTTAGATAGGCCTACTGAAGGGGTACCCCAGTTCCATCACCTTGCATCCCTGTTCAGCATGAAAGAAGCCAGAGCAGTCTGTGTCCTGATTCCCTATGGGCAATTTCGGTAACCTCCTCAGAGGATGGTGTGTTATGAATTGGAAGTAGGAATTGCCTAGGCAGTTAGGGTAAAAAAAGACCCCAAAAGAAAAGTTGCCAGTTTCTTCGCTAAAAGTCAAAATGTCCTCGGGCCTCTTAGCAACACACTCTTTTCCAAAGGCCAAAAATGTCAAATGTATTTGAGAGCTCTTATCTAATCCCTAAATGATTTTAGGGTTATCTTTTCAGAGGGGAGAATGTTAGACTAGCAAAAAGCCACATTAAAAAAAAAAAGAAAGAAAGAAGAAAGGAAGGAAGGAAGGAAAGAAGGAAGGAAGGAAGGAAGAAATAGAAAGAAAAAGAAAGAGAAAGAAAGAAAGAAAGAAAGAAAGAAAGAAAGAAAGAAAAAGAAAGAAAGAAAGAAAGAAAAGAAAGAAAGAAAGAAAGGCTTATATGCATGTATGAAATTCTCAATAATTTTTTTTTTAAGTTTAAAAAATTAAAAAGCAAGGAGGATAGACCAGGGCATGGTTGTGGTAGCAGCACAGTCTTTTAATCCCAGCATGCTCCTGACTGAAGCAGGAGACCCTCTGAGAGTGAGACCTGCCAGCTGTATACAGCAAGTCCCATGCTAGCTGGGGTTATAGAAAGATTCTGTCTCGACACTCCCACCCCCCCCGGGGGGGCGAACCCAGGAGAATGGGAAAGATACATAGTGTTGAGAGAAACAAGAGAATTGTCAGTGAAAAGGCAAAAGAAACAACATTAAACAAGAGGACAGTAGGGGAGGTAGAGAGAGAAAATTAAGGAGGGAAAATGGATAGAGGAGAGAAAAAAGAAAAGCCAAGAAAAAAAAATGAAAAACATGAAAAGTAAATGTTCTTCCAGAGATTAAAGTAATTAGCATACAGATTATGCTCAAATAAAATCTGAGAAACAAAACAAAGATGTGATTTCTACTGATAATTCCAAACACATTAGGAAGTTCCTCTTTCAAAGCGCTTTACCTAGTTATTGGAAGTTATTGGGTTTTGTAGTACCAAGGGACTTTCCTCATTTAAATCAGATAATTAGATTTTAACATTTGCATCTGCACTTCTCTCTGTGCTTGCAGGTGTGTTTCCCGATCACTAGGTAGGACATTTATCATTTTATTCAAGGCAGGCAGCCTCTCTCCAAGCTCAAGTCTCCAGGGTAACATAAACACTATCTTCTTTGACCATCCCCTTCATTCATTGTATCTCCCTGAGTTTATATTCATGATTTTCAAATTGTTTCCCAGCCAGTAGTATGATGTGGCCTTAAGGAGTGGAGGTGATCTTTTCACTGATATTCACTCTAGACACTGCAAATGCTATCCTCGCTACAATTAAAAGAATAGCAAACAGTGGTTGGCAGTGCTCATTTGTAATTCTGCTATTTGGGAAGTGGAGGAAGGAGGATGAGGAGTTCAAGACTAGTCTTGGCTATAGTGTAATTTTGAAGCCAATGTGTGCTATCTTAGGGTATGGAGAGATGTCTTAGTGGTTAAGAACACTGGTTGTTCTTGCAGCAAACCCGGGTTCAAATCCTAGCACCCACATGGCGGCTAACAACTGTCCATAGCTCCAGTCCCAGGGGATCCAAGAGCCTCAGTGCACGACACAGGTGCACTCACCCACATTCAGGCAATACATGCATATGCATAAAAAATAAAAATAATAAAATATTTTATAAAAACTATCTTAAATTATGAGACACTAATTAGGTATGAAGTTCGCTGAAAGATGTTCACTTGGTAATATTTGAGAATGGAAGGCCTACATGTAGATAACAAATCCCTTTCTAAAAACTTATTCTTTCAGGTCTAACATGCCATTCTTCCAGGTTTGATACTTCTTTTTATCATTTGTCATTCTAATTTCAGAGACTAAGGTTTTATTTTCAAAAATCAAATGAAACTTAAAGAGTTGATAGCTATAAATGCGTGTGTTAATTCGTCAATCAACTAAGCCATTACTGTACAAAACCCACATTGACTGTATTTGATGGCTTGAAAACACAATGGAGGAGTCAAGGCATGGTGGGCACTGCAAGACTTACCCACAAAAGATGCTGGCACCTGAAGCCAGGTGTATGGTCTAAAACACCCAAAAGGAAAGTATAACCAAAGATTAAAGGGGTCAATATAATTTTTTAAGAGTCCGTGTGTATAGCTAAAGGCTGCATAACAAGAGACAATGCCAGACAGGAGATACTTTCCTTTGAGTTGTTGACCAGGGTGGCCCAAAGGTCTCCCAGACAGTAACCCAGCATAGAACTGGGAAAATGAACAGCAGACCCCAATCTCATCTAAAGGAATATTGGCAACTGATTGCTGCTAGATGAGGAAGAGCTGATCTTCTTAAAACAAGGGACTCTAGATAGGCTGACTAGATTCAGCAGATCGACAACATGGGGAATGGCTGGGGGCGCCAACAACACAGGGGACAGTAACAGGGATGAAAGCGTATATGGGCTCCAGTGGCGAGGGTGGGGGAGGGTACAGGAGTGTGCCATTTGGGAAGTGGGTATATACGATTATTTGGGACCATTGAAATCTCCCTGATTACTTTATATCCATACTCAGGTGCAAAGGATCCAAGTGTAACCAACTGTGTGTGTGATACATAGAGATTAGACACACATGTGCAAACATCTAAGCTTGAGTAGCATTAAAAATGAGTTTTTCTGTATGAAACAGTATATTTAAAATGAAATGGAGATCTTTTTTAAAGATTTTAAATTTCATTCAGTTTTATGTCTTATAAGGTTTATACTGAGTTCAATATTTTATACCTGTATTAATTCAACTGTGAAACTAAAATTTTACAGACACTTTTGAAAGAGATGCATCTTTGCTCTGGAAATTGTTATTAATAAGTTAATGCAGCAATGAAATGCCCCTTCTAATCATGTGGTTATTGAATAAATTTTTTTTTAAAAAAGAAAACACAACGGGACTGCCCTTAA
Source organism: Nannospalax galili (assembly GCF_000622305.1). Taxonomy (NCBI): domain Eukaryota; kingdom Metazoa; phylum Chordata; class Mammalia; order Rodentia; family Spalacidae; genus Nannospalax; species Nannospalax galili. The sequence goes on from NW_008348789.1 coordinate 1,068,688, forward strand.
CAGCGCCTCCTTTTATTTATTTATTTTTGGTTTAATTTGTAGCAATTACAAAACAATAAGTGACATAAATCTATGGTCATTCACAACAAATACTTGGAGATTAAAATCCTTAACACAGGGCCTGGAGAGATTGCTCAGTGGTTAAGAACACTGGTTGCTCTTGCAGAGGACCTAGGTTCTATTCCCAGAATCTAGATGATGCCAAACATCTGAGGTCCTCTGCAAGTGCAACCAGTACTGTTAACCACTGAGCCATCTTTGCAGACCCCGACACCCTCTTCTGACCTGACCTCCATGTGCATTACATGACATGGGTACACTTACACACATGCAGGGAATGCACTCCTATACATAAAATTTAAATTAAAAAATTTAAAAAGTCCTTAACACATCACTGACATGGTGTTTGTTTTGGAAAACTATAATATTTATTCTTTTAAACATATGTGAATACTGCAACTAATTTGACTTCACAACATTTGTCTCTTTTCTTTCTTTATACCCCTAAATATGACCAATTTAGCAATACTTGTTTCTATATATACTAATTTATATCAAGACTTACAAGAAATCTAGTTGGGTTCAAAATGATTATAGAAGTTCTTGCGGAGTTCTTACCTTTTGATTGGCAATGTTCTACTGGCTGTCTGTATCTAGAAGCACTTTGATATTCACAGCAATCCTATTAGGACCTCCATTCTGTTATCCTCCTTTGTAGGTGTGGGAATGAAGGTATGAGCTTACTAACTTGGCTTAGGACACACAAATAGCAAGAAGCACAGTGAAGATTAAAATCAGAAAGGCTAATGTCCCTGATATGTCTGTGATTTTCGCTTAAATAAAAATCAGTTCACATTTAATTATAATACAATGCCTTGTATTTTTAAAATGGGTTCAGTTTTAAATACAATATATACTATATAATACAATGCCTTGTATTTTAAAACAGGTTCAATTTTATAAGGTTTGATCAGAAAATTGGCAACAAATATAAATTACCCAAGACTTGGTTTTACAAAATCAATTTACTTACACAAACAAGATTTTTACTATTGTGAATGAATGAATGTAATTTTTTTCATTCAAAACTACATTGGGCTATCTGCTATTGTACTAGTATACAAACCAGAGAATAGGATTGCTGGTTTGCAATGAAATGAGAAACCTGTTATGAATTACGTGCATATTAGCAGCAAAGCTACTCATCTCAATGCACTCTTCTAAAAAATCTTGTACCACTAAAATTTAAAAGAAGCATATATTTTATAATTAAAAACATGTCCTACATGTATTCTTTTGAAAATGCAAAGTAATGATTACAGCTACAAATTATCCATGTACAATAATTAACCATGAATATCGGCTACTGAGAATAATTAATAGCCAACCAGAAAAACTATACCACATTTATATTGATTAGAAAATAATTATATCAATAAAAATGCTTCAATGAAGCATTTTATGCATTGTTTAAACAATCTGTTCTGAAAGGTAAAAATCCATTAAACACGTAATGAAACAACTCCTGTTAATTAAAAAAATACTGATTAGAATGTCTACTTTCTAACAATTAGCTACACAAAGACATACATATGTGTATGGGAACTTTTACTGATATGGAAATACATTCAGTATCTAAGAGAGAGAAAAAAAAGAGTAGAGATATTATTTGTATTTTTAGGCTTATATAAGCACATTCTTTGCAAAACAAAGAAAAGGCCAAGTAGAGATATATAATATAAAACGATGTTCTTAAGAACTAACTGTAAAATCACAGCATCTGCTTTTTTCAAGGGTGGTTTGAAGGTGACCCATTTTCCCATTTTCTTGTACTGTGGGGATTGCTTTCACATGTTAAAAAGAAAGCCATTTCACTGAAGTCTTTTATTTCCTTCATCTTTCTATAGTAACTACTTGAAATAGAATTTGAAAGTATAATAGCCACATGCATAAAAATAAACATAAGAACTTTGGTACCTTGCCCTCACTGTATTCTGAGTGAAGACTTCTAGACAAATTAATTGTTCAGAATTCATTTTTCCCATTATTGCTTCTATAATGGTGTCATAAATATTATTTCATTTGCATAATGACTTATGCATTAAATAGTCACTTTTTGTCAAATACTCTGAAATGAATAATCTTAATGTAAAATTTTGATGTGTTAATCAGAAATACTTCTAGTAACTACCCGAGATATGTAGTCAGTAGAACATTATTTCTACATGCAGGTTAGCTGAAGGCTTTTATTTTTCTACTGATATTATAAACACATTAAAGGAGGGATCATTCTCTGTGTTTACTTATTTCCCAGTAGTGGTAACAGGATTCCCAAGAAAGTTTCAAAAGCTGAGACCTCCACTTTTACTTTAAGATGGAAAGAAGGAAGTAAATAAACAAACAAAAAAATGTCACAAATGCTGTCATGGACTTTATTGCTCTCAGCAAATGTATATTATTGGGTGCCTGACTGAAAAAAATTGTTTCAGGCTATTTCATTTTCAAGCATTGGAGATGATTATTAATTTTAAACACAGGGGGGCTCAGGGTTATAAAAGGTGATGCTTAATTTGTCATCAATTGAGGCCCTGAATCATGAACAAATCTTTTAAAGTTTCAATGCCTTTCAAAAGAAAAGGAATTCCCCTGGTATTAATGTTTCCCTGGCAGTTCACAAAATTCATGGCTTTGTGTGAGTTTGTGTGTTTGTAACATATTTTTCCTGAAGCTGTCCCATGAACGCTATTGAGTGCAGACTTGTATTATATGTTGGATTTTAAGATATTTCACTTATCTCCTATTTCTCTTTACAACTTATTTATCTATGTATTTTTGATACTGATTAAAACTAGCTACATACAAAATTTTGAGACTTAACAGGAACCAATTCATGCCTCAATATATTATTTTAGAGTGTAAAGCTAGATCTTACAAAGTTCAGACCTGAATTTCAAACAAGTCTTAGTTCTTAGTTATGATTCCACCACAACATAGAGGGGAGTAGTTGGAAATCTGCAACATTCTCCAAGATTTCTCTCCTATTATTGGTGTATAATTCCTTTGTAATCTCCAGCACTGTAAAGACTATTGATTTGGTATCTATGCTTAAATAGCAGTTACCTTTAAAGTAAGTAGATTGTTCATGTGGACCTCAACTAAGCATGTGAAATCTTCAAAGTGGGAAGCATTGTTTTTACCAGATGTAAGATAAGGCTGTTAGAACCAGGCTACAATGGGAAAGTGAATACTTGCGTTGTGAAAGGTGGATGCAGAGTTACTAACCCCTGCTTACTACTCACAATGAAAGGGAACCTGTGTTTTAAAAGAGCAAATAAATGGATTCCTGGATATATTTTGGAGCTGTTTGTTTTGTAAGACCCTCAGGAAACTCAGCTGGAAGACCATTTGATGGGGAAGTTGGCACAGAGAAATCAGGCTTGCCAATGAATTGATCTAATAATGGACATGGTTTTAAGCAGTTAATGCCTAAGTATTGATATGGCAGGGATAGCTTACTGACATCTATGAGCAAGTTCATAAATCTTATACAATATTATATCATATAAAATCAGCAATTCTCTATTTAGATTGAGGAAATCGTTTTTATTTTTTGCTTGTAAACTATAATTTCTTAAGATATAGCTGAATTTATTTCATGGTTCCATGTTCCTCTCTTTCTATCATAGATGTTGTTTCTGACTGAACTGTGAATCTGCAACCTTCCTTGAAAATGGTCCTTTTGTTAACAACTGAATTTTGTCCCTTTGGTGACAATATGGATAAGAATTTTAGCTCTGCAAATGATGGTTTCTGATTTCCCAGTTAAAGAAGGATTACTTGTATGCTAAGAAGACACCCATTTCACCTTCTGATTTGCACAATTTTGGCTGAACTCCATTGTCTTTGAGACACAATGTGATGAGAGAGCTAAGGAAAGGGGACTAGAAGGAGAGCCGATAACACCACATCCTTCCAGGACACAGACATTGCTTTGCCAAATATAATGAAGCTCTGCATCTACTGTGCATTTGGTCTCACCGATCTAAAAAGTCCCCAAATAATAGCAACCTACCAAAGTTACCCCCAAACTCATAATTGTCCATGTTTCTTTTTATCTATGAAAATTCATGGTTTGAGGGAACAAGATCATCTAGAAGTCCCTCAATATCAACATGAGTATCAACATGAGAAATTGTTTTTTGTTTCATTTTGCTTTTTTTTTTTCATTATGGTAAGTAAAGAAAAAGTGGTTTGTTTTTTTTTTCAAGTTCACCTTCACTTTGAACTCACTGTGTAGACCAATCTGACCTTGAACCACAGAGATCCACCTGCCTTTACCTCCCCAGTGCTAGGATTAATGGCATGTGCCACCACACATAGCCCAAAAAGAGCTTTTTAAATTGATACAACTTTGTTCATTTGATATGGTCATTTGGAATAATAGTATAATCGTAACTTGAAGGAAGGAACTTGACACAGTAGTCAGAGAACTGAATGTTGAGAGTAGTAATTCCCTCTTGTAAACTGTCTTGCAAATGCAAATGGCACTGGTATCTTATTTAGTACTGATACATTGTGGCACATGCCCATTCTTTTGCCATTCAAATAATGACAGTTAATTAAACTTTAACCAAATGTATAGATTCATTAATTTTATTGCACTTCCTACCAGTATTCTTCAAGCCAGTCGTTCTAAGTTTAAACAAATTGGCATTTCTGAAAATGAAAGTTTGAGTCTCTTCATTACATTTAATTTAGGTTTAATGAAAACTAGTTAGGGTTGTGTTTTGAAGTTTCTCTCTATCCTCTTCCCCTGCAGAGAATCAGAGGCACAAACAGTCATGTGTAGAAAACACTTTTCTGTCTTCTGATTGATCTCTTATGAGAGCACTGTTTAGCTGTGACTAAAGCTAATCATCTACCATTATCTTTTAAAGAAAAACATTGTTCACTGACAGTCATTTACCTCGAATACCAAGTTTTTATTTTACTCACATAAAAAGAGTAAATGATTTTTTATTTAACTGTAAAGCAGGTTCCATTTATGTCTTATAAAATGTTGAGTACTCTTGCTTCTATGACCCATCTATGATTGTGGATATAACAAAGTTGCTGCACGTTTTATATCCTCAGAAGGGGGCACATCTCTTCTTGGTTCTGAGTATACCCTGGCAGCTAATGAAGCTTGAAAGTTATTGACTTATTCACAAGAAGACAGATAATAAACCATTTGAGAAATCAGCTCAGATACTTACATTTCACATAAAATTTTAATAAAAATGTCTGCTTATTTGAAGTTTAGACTGCCCTTTGCATAATGGAATTGTTTCTATAGGAGCCTCACCCTGATCTATTCAAATCATTGTCTAACTCCCTGATCATCTTACTGGTTTTGCCAGCTATACCTCAAATGTGTTGACTACAGGGACCAATTATATGACTCTTTACCTGTTATCAGATGTTGCAAAACAACTGCAAGTATAATTTGAATTGGTAAGAAGGAGATATAGATTTAAAAGTAAAGGCAAGAATGGCCTCATACATCATGTCTATTGTGACATAGAATCAGGCCATTGGAACTGGAATGTTCCTTAGAGAGCAGTGTTTCAATTACCCGATTTCTCAAATGAGGAAATTAAAAATCAGAACGGCTAAGTGATTTTCCCAATATCACAGAGCTAGTTAATTACAGTAATCAGAATAGAAACTGGGTTATATACCTTTCTTCTTGGGGTTCCTTCTGTTACACTTATTGAAATGACCTGTCTCTTTTAGGATCTGGGCAGTTCATGAACTTAGCATTATGATGCTGATTAAATCAAAGTATTATGATACCATAAAAGTTAAAATAAAACAAAAGAAGCTTCCTAGACTGATAGATTCAGACAAAATGGATTTCATTACATGGATTACATGATAATTTAATCCATAAATGCACTGAAGCATTTATATGAAAAAATGACAGTACTACCCAAAGCCTTCAAGATTTTGACTAGATCAATGCAGAGATGAGAAAGCAACATGCCAATTTCAAGCCTCTTTAACAACTCAGGAAAAGTATCATGGGGAAAATAAGTATATATAACCTTTGGCATCACACTTGGGTTTGTATGAGGAGAAAAATACAAATCAAGTGATATGGGATTACTTATTAATAATAGTATTAGTAATTTTTATTTGAGTACTTCATATAAATACATGAAATACTTTAGCAATATTATGTTCTTTGAAACAATTAGCAATCTTTTAATACCTTGGCAATGAGGAGGCTAAATATGGGATATTCTAATATTTGTTGAATATATCAAAGTTAGTTGTTGAAAGGCTGAGTACAAAACTCAGGAGACACTGCTAAGCCTACATAAGGCACTCATTCGTTTATTTAATTTTTAATATTATAATGATCTATTCTGGATTCTTTTTAACAATAAAATGAAAACTTCCCTCCAAGATTTATTCCTATTGAAAAGACCTAAACATTGGAACACAAGCAGGCAGTAATTGGTGAATATTTTCTGCACGTTACATTTTTTATAACACATTATATATTGTGGGGTAAAAAATTTTATGAAATTATAGTTACATGCTTGAAATGGAATTTAAATCTCTTCATTTTCTATGTCACAAGTGAAAGTCGTAAATCTGAAAAATTGAAGTTGTAGTGTAATTTATCTTGCCAATAAATAGTCTGCTATACAGCACACAGTTTTGAAGTAAACAGTAATATACAAGACTTAAAAATATGTTTCTCCACGGAAAACTGTGTGATAAATAGCGAGATACTCCATGAATATAACTGGGGTTGTATCACTTGTATACAGAAAAAGGATTCTCCACTCCTTACTCTTATATTCCCTCTCTAAAAAGATATACCAAATCATTTATATCTTTTAATAGTTCTTTTCATTTATACTGCAAATAGTTGAACCTAGTAGATCTGCATATTCCCAAAGTAATAGATGATGGCATATAAAGCTTATTACACAAAATTGCTTAAAAAGCCACAGTAACTAAAGAGTTTACAGTATTGTTTTCAATTATGGGGTAGACTTAAAAGTTCTTGGAACAAGTTAATTGAAGGATATAGATGTATTTTTGACAGAAAAATTTGCTGCACAGAAGAAAGGTTTTAGGAAGACTGGTTACTTTGAATGTTCTCAATTAGGTAGGCTGTGGTTACAATATAAAGAAAGAAAGAAATATCAGTGTTTGGCCAATGCTGTCTTCTATATTTATTTTCTGTGTGATCACCTATTAAACTGCTAAATTTGTCCTTTACTGACACCATGCATTTATTATAACATAGATGATATATATATAAATATATGCAAATGCAAGCAATAAGAAGTATACCTAGCTATGCACCATAAACAACAGTTAAGAAAGAATGAAGAAAAAAAAAAACAAGCTTCCTTCATTCTTTTTGTTTTGTTTTGGACCTTCGCCTCATTTTTTTCTCTTTCCTACAGAAAGACTCATTTTTAATGCTACTAACACTTAGATGTTTCCACATGCATCTCTATGTATCTGATTATTACTAGTCATAATTGGTTGCACTCAGATCCTTGGCACCTGTGTATGTCTATAAAGTCATTGGGTAGATTTCAATGGTAATGTTTATCACCTCTACTAATTAACATGATGTAAATTTTTACGCTTCCTCCTCAAATACAATTCATTTTTTAAAATTTGGTGATTTGTGTGTGTGTGTGTGTGCATTTATATATCACACAGAACATCCCAAACCAACTTATTCAACTATACACCCACTTCTCAGATGGCACCCACCCATATCCCCCATCCCTGTACTAGACCCCTTATAGTCTGTTATCCCTGCTACTGTCTGCTGGGTTGTTGCCCCCTCCCCCCAGTCTTTCCCCACTACTTGTCCATCGGTGAATCTAGTCAGCCTATCTAGAGGTCTTTGTTTTAGGAAGGTCAGCTGTTCCTCATCTAGCAACAACCAGTTGTCAATATTCCTTTAGATAAGATTGGGGTCTGCTGTTCATTTTCCCAGTTCTATGCTGGGTTACTATCTGGGAGTCCCTTTGGCCACTCTGGCCAACAGCTCAAAAGAAGGTATCACCTATCTGGCATTGTTACTTGTTATGTAGCCTTTAGCTATACATATTGACTCTTAAGAAATTATATTGGCCCCTTTAATCTTTGGTTATATTTTCCTTTTGAATGTTTAAGGTCATAGATTTGGTCTAGATAAAGCAATTTATTTTTATTCTTATGGCCGTTTGAGGACCTGTTCCTCAGGGGTCACATGGGCTTAGGAGGAGCCTCTGGCTCCTTTCTTTTACCAGTTCTGTCTATGTGAAGATAGGTCAAAGGTCCTTCTCGACGATGGCTTGCTTCGCTTGGAAGCATGGAGGAAATGATTCCTCTATGTTGACCCTCTTCTTTGTAGACTGGACACTGGTTCAAGTCCATCTCATGGAGTCTCCTCAGCCTCCTTGATCAAGAAGACAGATGACCCATCACAATTAGGACATTTTGAGAGATGCTCATAGTCCCCTGGAACTAGTAGACTAGGAGGACAAAGAGCAAAAACTGTCCTTTATGTCCCTCTGACCAAATTATTATAGGCCTCAAAGTATGGCTGTTAAACATCCAAGAAGGTTAGTTCCACCAGTCTGGTGCTTTTAATTACTGTGTGCCATGTAGATAAATCTTAGGCAAAGACCAATTATTCTCAGATAAACCTTGTATAGCCATATATTTCTTGATCTGGGATGTGTAATTTGTCAGTAGGTTGTTGTACTAATATGGGTAACTCTGCTTTTTAAAATTAGCTAGGCATTATTTATCTCTCTCATTGTCTAACCCCTCCATCATGGTTTCCCCAATCAAGGTGCCCCCATTTTCTCCTTTCTCCCTTAATAATACCCTTCTCCTATGGTCCTACCTCTCTTGAGTTTGTTCTTTCCCTTTATCCACTAGGTTCTTTGTATACACTTCCCTCTCCCTTCCCTTAAACTAAGCCAATTTTTTATCCATATCTCCCTTATTAATGCCTGTTTCCTACTGTTCTCTTTCAGGTTCATTCTTTTCCTTTACCTCCTTGGTTCCTTTCCATTATACTGGTTCCTGTAGTTATGTCTGGATACATACTCACTTATCAGGGTTTGGTTCTAGGGTCCACATATGAGGGAGAACATACGTCGATTTCTTTTTTTCTGAGTCTGCGTTACTTCACTTACTATATCAGTTTCTAGTTCCAGCCATTTACCTGCAAATTTCATGATTTCATCTTTCTTTACTGCTGAGTAAAACTCCATCATACAAGTGAACCACATTTTCAATATCCACTCGTTACTTGAGGGACACTTAGGTTGCTTCCATATCTTAGCTATTGTGAAAAGACCAGCAATAAACATTGTATAAGTATCTCTGCAATAGGATGGATCCTTTGGATATAGGCCAAGGAGTGGCGTAACTGGGTCGTATGGTGTTTATTTTTAGATTTTTTTTTCTTTTTGGTTTTTTTTTTTTTTTTGAGACAAGGCAACAATTTTGCAACCCCACCAGCAGTGGATGAGCATTCCCCTTTCCCCACATCCTCTCCAACTTTTGGTATCATTTGTTCTCTTGATCTTAGCCAGTCTGAATGGGGTAAGATGAAATCTTAGAGTGGATTTAATTTGCATTTCTCTATTTATTAGTGATGTTGAACATCCTTTAGGATGCTTCTTAGCAATCTTTACTTTTTCTTTTGAGCACTCTCTGTTCAGCTCCTTAGCCCATCTTTTAATTGGGTTGCTTCCTGTCTTGATTCTCTGTGTTTTGAGTTTGTTATATATTTTGGATGTTAAACTTCTGTCAGATGTGTCGCTAGTGACGATTTTCTCTCATTATGTGGGTTTTCCGTTCACTTCCCTGGTTGCCTCCTTTGATGTACAGAAGCTTAAAAAAACAAGCTTCCTTCATTCTTTTTGTTTTGTTTTGGATTTATTTCATAAACTAGATGAAGTGGATGAATACCGATTTCCTTTTTTTTTTTTAGAAGAAACACTTCATTACAGCTGTTACAGCTTTAACATAATAACAGTTTCCAGAGCAAAGATACATCTCTTTCAAAAGTGGCTATAAAATTTTAGGTTCGCTGTTGAATTAATACAGTTATACAATATTGAACTCAGTATAAGCCCTGTAAGACATAAAATTGAATGAGTTTTTAACC
>NW_008348789.1:1081231-1081715 GCF_000622305.1 Nannospalax galili
AGTTTAATGAGGTCCCTTTAGGTGATTCTTGGCCTTATTTCCTGAGTAATAGATGTCCAGTTTAGAAAACTCTTTCCTACACCTATATCTTGTAGGTAGTTGCCAATGTTTTCTTCTAACAGTTTCAGTTTTAGGCTTTACATTGAGGTCTTTGATCCATTTTGAATTGACTTTTGTCCAAGGTGAAAGATAGGCGTTTAGTTTCATTCTTCTACCGGTGGAGATCGGTTTTGCCAGCACCAATTGCTGAAGATGGTCTCTTTCTTCCAGTGAATATTCTTGGCCCCTTTGTCAAATATCAGATGCTGAAATTGCCTGCACTCCTATTTGGGTCTTCAATTTTGTTAGAATGATTTGTGCCACTACCATGCTGTTTTTATGACTATAGGTCTGTAATACATCTTAAAATATGGTATAGTAATCCATCCGGCATTGCTCTTAGTGCTCAGGGTTGCTTTGGTGATCCAAGGTCTCTTGTGTTTCC
>NW_008348789.1:1082358-1084089 GCF_000622305.1 Nannospalax galili
TTATCTATTGAGATGACCATGTGGTTCTTGTCTCTGAGTCCATTTATATGATTTCTAATATTTATTGACATATGTATATTGAGCCATGCCTGCATCTCTGGGATAAAGCCGACTTGATCATGTTGGATGATCTTTTTGATGTATGTCTGTATGCAGTTTGCAAATATCTTGTTGACAATTTTTGCATCTATATTCACTAAGGTATGGGTCTATAGTTTTCTTTTTTGATTGTATCTTTACCTGGCTTTGGTATTTAGAGTAATGCTGTCTTCATAGAGGGAATTTGGAAGTTATCCCTCTGTTTCTATCTTTTTGAATAAAAATAGTATTGGTTGTAGATCTTCTTTAAATGTCTGATAGAATTCTGCAGTAAATCCATCTGGTCCTGGGCTTTTTTTATTCAGGAGGTTTTGCATTACCGTTTCAATTTCTTTTGTGTTATGGGTCTGTTTAAGCTGTTAATCTCTTCTTGGTTTAGTTTTGGTGGTTCCCATGCCTTCAGATAACCGTTCATTTCTTTTAGGTATTCAAAGTTTTTAACATACATGTTTTTAAAGTATTCCCTTATTATGTTCTGTATCGTTCTGGTGTTTTTTGTGAGGTTTCCCCTTTCATCTTTGGTTTTGTTGATTTGGAGGTGCTCTTTCTTTCTTTTGGTTAACTGGGCTAGCAGTCTGTCAATCTTTTTTATCTTTTCAAAGAACTGGCTCTTGAATTCATTGATTCTATTGGTTCTTTGTATTGTTTTCTTTGTTTTGATTTCATTAATTTCTTCACTGATTTTTGTTATTTCTTCTTGTCTGCTGGGTTTGGGTTTCCTTTGCTGTTGCTTTTCCAGTGTCTTGAATTGCAATGTTAAATCATTTATTTGTGTTGTTTCCAATTCTTTAATGTACGCACTTAGAGCTATAAACTTCCCTCTAAGGACAGCTTTCAGTGTGTCCCAGAGGTTTTGTTGTGTTGCATTGTCCTTTTCATTTAATTACAGGAATACTTTTATTCCTTTCTTAATTTCTCATTCAACCCATTCATCATTCAGGAGTTTGTTGTTTAATCTCCATGTGTTCATGTGGTGATTAGAGCTTCTTCCAGTGTTGATTGTAAGCTTTATTGCATTGTGGTTTGAAATAATGCATGGAATTATTTCAATCTTTTTTATTTGATTTGGAGATGGTTCCATGGGGCGCTGAACAGAAAGTATGTCCTCTGGTGCTTGGATGGAATACTCAGTAGATATCTGTTAGGTCCATTTGATATTTGGTACTGTTTAATTCAGATGTCTCTCTGTTAACTCTCTGCCCTATTGACCTATCTAATGGAGACAGTGGGGTATTGAAGTCCCCTACTATTAATGAGTTGGGATTAATCAGGATCTTAAAGTCCTGTAGTGTTGTTATAAAGTTGGGTGCACCAGAGTTTGGTGAATATATGTTCATGACTGTAGCATCTTCTTGGTTTATTGTTCCTTTGATCAGAATGTAGTGGCCCTCTTTATCTCTTTTGATTACTTTTAGTTTAAAGTCTATTTTTGTCAGATATTAGAATCACAATGCCTGGTTTTCTCATAGTATCATTCTCCTGGTATATTTTTTTCCATCCTTTCACCTTAAGATAGTGCCTGTCCATTAAAGTGAGATGAGTTTCTTGCATACAACAAAATGATGGCTTTTGTTTCTTAAACCATTTACCTAGTTTGTGTCTTTTGACTGGGGAGTTCAGTCCATTAATATT
>NW_008348789.1:1084606-1087716 GCF_000622305.1 Nannospalax galili
TTATTTTTGGAAATTTTCTTCTATGATTCTGTTGAGGATCTGGTCCATGCCATTATCTTGGGATTCTTTTCCTTTCTGTATGCCCATGATTTGTAAGTTTGGTCTCTTTGTGGTGTCACAGAATTCTTGCATATTCCATTCTTGTGCTTACTTAAATTTTTCATAATCTTTTCTTGAGTGGTCTAGTTCATCCAATTTATCTTCCAGTCTTAATATTCTGTTTTCCATTTTATTCATCCTGTTGTTGAGGCCTTCTCCTGTCATTTCTAGTTGGCTTATGAAATGTTTCACTTCCTTCTTCATTTCAGCCTGAGTAGTCTTCAATATTTCTAACTCTTTTCTGAATTCATTCAGAAGTTTATCCCTATCTCCCTTCAGTTCTTTTATTTGTTTGTGTGTTCTTTAAATTCACTGAATTCTTTTATCACGTTTGTAATTGTTCTTTTGAGTTCCATGTCCTGCATTATCTCTAGGGGGTTCTCATTGTACTCCTCTAGAGGACTATTGGTATTTGTTGGGGATATGTTATTTTAGGTTTTCCTGTTATTATTTTTTCTCTGTAGTTTTGCCATGTGAATTTCTTTTGTAGGTTCTGGTTCTTGTGTGAGACTCAAGCCTTCAAGTTTAGGTCTGATTCTTTTCGTAAACTTTGTGTGCCTTTGTGATTTACTTTTGGGACATGAAAAGCTGGTTCCTCTAAGCTTCCAGTTCTCTCTTTTGATTTTATATTGGAGTAGGCAGATAGCTTTTGTCTTCAGGAGTTCCCACAGAGGCCCAAGTCAGATGAGGATCAGATGGTGTCAGGCTTTTTCCTAAGGTCTGGATCCCTCCAGGGAAGATGTTGTCCTCGGGAACTTGGGGGTCGGACTTGCCTGGGAGCAGGGCCCAGGAATGATGCTGGTCTTGGGCAGCTGGTGGCCATTCCACCCAGAGATGCAAAGGGAGATGGGGCTGGGAAGATGCCCCAAGGGCTCTTTGTGAGCAAGAGAGAGGCTGGTGGGTTGTCCATTCTTTTTTTTAAAAAAAATATTTCATTTATTATTTTTATTTTATATATATAAGTGTATTGCCTGGATATATGTGAGTGCACCTGTGTGATGCAATGCCACAGAGGTCAGAAGAGGAAGTCAGATTCCCCTGGAACTGGCATTCAGGACGGTTCATAGCTGCCATATGTGTGCTGGGAATCAAACCTGGGTCCTCTTCAAGAGCAGTCAGTGCTCTTAATGGCTGAGCTATCTCTCCAGCCTCAGCTTCCTTCTTTCTTAAATAAAGGGAAATATTAACACACACTCATATATATGTGCATATATGTATATGTTTTTTGTATATACATCATGTATATATGTGCACATTAATACTCCTTAATTATCCTGTCACTCCAATTCTCCATAAATCACATAGGTCTTTATCAATGGCTTTGCTATTAATTTATTCTGCTTGTTATATACCAAGCTGTGTCAATATAGTAGTACATATGAATAAATACTTTGCATCCTGAAGTATAGCTTTTGTATCATTTATCATTATGTCATCAAACCAGACATTAAATTAAAAGAAAATTGCCTTTCTAAAATATAATAAAGCAATCTACTTTCTTATATTTGTCTGTTTAAAGTTGTACTGATTTGTGATTTTCTTACAAAGTGTACAAAGCTAGAATTTCAAGAGGAAAGTCATCAAACAGCTTCTTACCTAAGAATAACCATCTAAGAGCACCCTTTCTCCAGAATCATTTGACCAAATGAACCATGTTTGGCATTCTCAGAAGCTCCCACCCTTGACTGCAGTTCCTCTACCACATACTGTGTTTCTCCGTGCTCTTTACCTTCTTGTAGAAAATGGAATGATTTTTCTAGCCAAATTAAGTATGGATAAGGTAAGGAGAATCTTGTATTCATTACATTACTTTCATGTTTAAGTCTATAAATTCATTACAGGTAAGATATAAAATTCCCACCATTTACAAAAGAAGATATTCACTCTTTTAAAAAAATATTTTATTATTTTTATTTTATGTATATGCGTGTATTGCCTACATATAGGTAACTGCACCTGTGTTATGCAATGCCTACAGAGGCCAGAAGAGGCTGTCAGACCACCTGGAACTGGGAACTGGAGTTACAGACAGTTGTTAGCTGCCATGTGGGTGCTGGGATTCAAACCTGGGTCTTTTGCAAGAACAGCGAATGTTCTTAACTACTGAGCCATCTCTCCAGCCCGAATATATTCACTCTTAAAGGACACTTCCACATTCTCTGAGATTTTAATTTGAGGACTTAAATTTCAGATGTTGTTACCACTTAAAATAAACCAGATTTTTTTTTTTTTGAAAATCTGAAATAGTAAGTCTTTATTTAAAAACCTTAATTTCCCTTTCTTAAATGAGATCAATTCTTAAAATATTAATAAAACTATAGATATTGTGAAAACTGAGACAATTATTGTTTAGTATTTGTTTGATTTTTGTCTATTTTTTCATCATTTGAAAATAAGGTATTCACATTTAAAATACAAATCAGATCTCTCTTCTGACTTTCTTATTGCATCTAATATCACTTCATTCAAAATGAAATCTAAAATGAAATAGAGCCTGACATTTCTCAACTCATGATGCAAACCCATTGAACAACCTCTTTAAACTTTGATGCTCCATCAGTTAAAACTAACACTATTCTCACAAGAAATATGATTTTGTCTAAGAACTGCAGAGCCTGAAACATATATTCTCAGAATGTGTCTCTAAGTGTATTGTAGCCACTAAATGTCATTCATAAGGTTTGTGATGAATCTTAGTATTAGTGAACAGTAGCAGTTAAAGGTATCTTGTTGGAACTACTTGTCTAGTCTACAAAAACTCCCTGCTATGGGGCTTCCCAGGCAATATTGTGGACAGGTCAATTTATCAAGGTTTTTCTTAAGATTGTAAGATGAGAAGGAGTTTATGGTATTTTCTTTACTTACTTGGTGTTTCTCTTTAGAACCAAACTACTTTGGGTGGCCCTATGACTTTATGTGAATCAATATATATACATACATACACACACATATATACAAAGTCACACACACACACACACACACACACACACACACACACAAAAAAAAAAAAA
>NW_008348789.1:1087734-1115617 GCF_000622305.1 Nannospalax galili
GAGACAGACAGAATAAGACAGAACCTTGCCATTGCAGGCCAGGTCAGCTTCCATTTTGAGATCTGCGAGCTCTGCCACCACAAAGCCGAGTTTACAGTCATGTTCCACCAGGCCCAACTATAATTAACTTATGGTAAAGTGAGAATGGCTGAGGCACCTGTGGAGTTTAAATAAAATACAATTTTGAATGATTTGAGCAACCCCAAGCAAGCTTTAGCTATAACGTCTGTGTAAACATTCATACCCATCTCCTGCTTCCCACTGCTGTGGAGCTGTCCTCTTTACTGTGCAGTGCTGATGGTCAGCCAGTTAAATTACTGTCTGTTTTTCCTTATACTTTATGTTCTGTTCTTTCCTTGCATTTGACATCCTCAGCCACCTTCTGTATGCTCTATATAAATGCCTCATGGAATTCAGAAACTGGTGTCAGGGGAAGTGACAGCTCAAGACAAAACAGCTCATTGGTGAAGAGAGTGAAGGCAAGTTAGACCATTCTGTGTCTGACCCTGGATGTCCTGTATTTAAAAGGAGGGCCAGGATTAAAGCTTTTCATTCTTGCTGAAGCTTTCCATGAACATTCTATTCTCAGGACAGTTTCTGGGGAGTGTAAAGTGAGATGATTGTTGCTAATCCAGACTGCAGTTGCAAATTTCTATGAGGCTTAAGTGTCTGCAAATAGTGCAACAACCAGTAGGACCCTCATGTTTTTCCCTGTAGATCCAAAGAATATTGCAGTCAATCAGTGACAACCACAATAACACAGAAATGGTTTACCTGCCAGAAACATAAAGAGTAGATGTAACATTCATTTGCAATATTCCACAGCTATGAAAGAGTGCTCATATTCTACTGAATATCGATCCAGAAAACAACTCAACTTACCATAATTCCTAAAACAACAGAAAAGTTCTAATTAGATTTTATTGTTTGCTTACAGTATTAAAGTAAAAGAAATAATCAGCATAATTTTGTTCACACAACCTCCCATTTACTGAATGTTTTACTTACTGGTTATGATTAGTATTGATTAAACACGCTTTGAGAAAATA
Organism: Nannospalax galili; assembly: GCF_000622305.1. NCBI lineage: Eukaryota > Metazoa > Chordata > Mammalia > Rodentia > Spalacidae > Nannospalax > Nannospalax galili. Next base: position 1,088,784 of record NW_008348789.1, read on the forward strand.
GCGGCATCTGATAATTTGCATCACTGTATTTTGTAAAAAGGTGGTCATTCTAAACAGTTTTATAGTTTGGAAAATAAATGGAATAGAAGTTAACTGAGTTCACCAACAGCTGGAAGACAGGAAAAACAAGACAGCAGTAACTCTCAGCTCTAAAGACTTTCTACTGTTAAGAGTTGGGAATTATTACAGAGGGCTCAGATATAAAAAACACAAAGATATGGCAACTATAGTTTTATCAAAGCTTATAAACTTTATTTCAAGCAGTATCTTTAGCACTTTTGTTTTGTTCATTGATGTTGTGAGGCCTTAGCCTCACAAACATTGGGGTCACAGATGTGTTACTGAAAGCTTAACATTAAACAGGATCACTATTTCTAGTGCCCTACCTAATTTTATTTTCCTCAGGCTTTTTTAGAAAGTCTTCCTATATTAATGCTAAGTATTATCAATGTGCTGTGCATTGGGAAGCACTGCATCTAATTTAAATGCTGGCATCAATGGAGTGGTGCCGAGGTGAACATGGTTCATTTTGCCTAAAAAAACAACCTGGGAGAACCGTGTTGGGGATTTTAGCGAACTGTTTTTAAATAAACAGACTGACATGTATGGATTTATTTTTATTTCATTTTCTCCATTATTATTCTTTCATCGTTTCTTTTCTGAGGTGAAATAATGACTAGAGATGCTGAAGCAAGCTTATGAGATTGTAGAAAAAGCCTTGTGTGTAGAAAATGACTCAGAGACCATCAAAAGCCCTTTGCAATGTCATTTTGTAGAGGCTACAGCAGGTCTGAGATGCCAATCAGTTGACTTCTGTTTCCACAAGAGAAATTATCTCTTTTGTTTATGAGAGTAAAGATGAATATCTAGTATACAATGCCAAATTCTAATACATAGTTTATACTTATTTATTCTCACATAAAAATATGATTTATATAATGTGAATTTTTTGTGTATTATGGTAAGAATTCCATTAAGGTAAAATACACACACTAAATCTTAAATTGATTTACTTAGACCTATTATTAAATATTATAATAATTCTTAATTAAGTATTTAAACTATTTGAGTCATTTTATTTTGCATTTTTTCCTCAATGTCAATTAAATATGTTATGTCAAGTAATGCTATCATAAGCTTTCTAATAAATATCAAAAGAACTCTTTATAAAACAATTTATAGATGAGAAAATTTAAAGGGTAATGTTAAAATAAAGAGCTACCCTAGTTGCCACAAATCAGCTAAGTATCCTACACTTTTGTTTACATAAATTATTATAAAACTTGTTTCAACAATGTTTTCATTTCCTAATTATATTCTCTCACAAGGTAGGAGATAAATTTCCTAAAACATAATCATTTCCTCATTAGGCATCTTCTCCATACCCTTTCTACAATATAACCAAAAGAGAGTTAAAGGAATTACAGAATATCAAGTTTTGAGTTGTCTGTTTGATTATCTGTAAGCTATGTGTTTTATCAAAATGTCTTTTAAGGGATAAATTGGTAGTTTTTAAAATAGAATATTATGTAAAATTTTGGCCATAATATGTTATAAATCAGTAGCTAAGTTTCAGTAGCTGATGAGACATGACTTAGTACAGACCAAAATATGGAAAGAAATCAAAGTAAAGAAAGCTTCAGAAACTCTTATTTCCCAGTGCACAAGTTTTGATTTAATGATGTCTGTGCAGAAAGTATAAATGGATGTTAAGGCATCTCACCATCAGTCAGAGAATATAATATGCTTCTATAAATTTATTAAATGATCTTTGCCCTAAAGAATACATGCATATGGGATTTTTAGTGTTATTTACAATTTACAATATGTTCAAAAAGGACTAAAACCTTCATAATTAGCAAAGCACTTATTTTAAAGCATTTAATTTAAAATTAGGGAGAGAAGCTGGGACTTTTTCACTGGCATTGGATATGTAGACATAGATAAGGGCTTCTGAAAGACCTCCAAGAGATCATAAAATGAAATGTAAGAAATGTTAAAGGAGATTGCATAAACAGAACAATTATTTGCACAGCAAAGGAAATAATTTATCTAGTGAAGATGCACCTGACAGAAAGGGAGAGAAATCTTTAGTGGTCATACATCTGATAGGAAATTAAAATCAAGAACATACAAAAAACTCAAAAAATCCAATCAACCCCATCAATAAATAGGCTAATTAAATGAATAGAAAATTCTCAAAAGATGAGGTGCAAACTCAAAAACCAACTAGCACATTTACTAATACTCAAAAATTCTAAACTGCCACATTTACTAAGACTCAAAGTAGATATTTCATTAATAGCTCTATTAATGCAGAACCTAACACTCAGTTTCAGATTTAACCTATGACCAAAACCAATGTAGACTGAAAAATGCATAAAGATAGATGATCACTTAACTTCTGAAAGTGGCAGTTTTTACAAGAGTCATCCAAGTGTTTGTTAGTTAATAGATGATTGTTATTTACTTTGTTTTATGAATAAATGAATGAATGGATATAAAGAGGCCAAATAATAATAGATTTATTCTCAATGAAAATCAATAATTAAGGCATTAAGGCAGGTTTTTGGAGTATAAAAGGTCATGCCATGTCAAAATTTTTAGACTCAGAAGATTTGCTTGTCCCTTCCCTCTCCAAACACATCAAAGTGGCAATTTAGCTCTACAAATGGAGTGGTTTGATTAAGAAGGCAAGACAATGATAGCAAAGTGCAAAGCCTGGTCCAGACTCAGTGCCGCCATCACTTTAGCATGAATGAGATGCTCAAACTATTTGTCAGATCCCCAGTCTATTTTTCTCTCATCCTAATTCAGGAAAACCCACTCTTATTTTCCTACCGTCTGCTCATTTTCACATCAAAAACATATGGTCTTGCATTTTCAAAAGATACTTGTCAAAAGACAATTCTTCCATCATGCTGTCTTTTTGTAGTGACTGTCAAAACTTATTATGGAGCCAGCTCTCAGTGCCTATAATCACACAATTAAATTTGCCACCTAGCACACATCAATAGCAAAAAGAATGGCTCCTGTTCTACTCAATGAAAGTGAAGTTCCTGCATTGCTCTTTAAGTTTCTGCACTTTGTAGCCCCTACACCTGACCCTCTTGTTTCTTTAACCCTCTTGTTTCTTTAACCTTGCCCTGGCATCTCAGGGAAGATGAGCTGATGTTTACCTGTTTTCTCTTCTGCTCCCCAGATACCTACATGGCGAACTCCCCATCCTCTGGTCTGTATCATGGTTGAACTATTACCAGATTATGTTTAGAAATTAAATCATTGCAGTATGCCTCCCACTCTCATTTCAGAGATCTTTGTGACACTGATATAATTGTTTCTTAAACATGTGAGTCACCTTATTAATATGTTGTATCAGTTTTACCTGATTTTTATAGAATTATTTTTAAAATAGACTGCTGGATATGAATTTCTAGCAAAGTATGGAATGCTGTCTTTTGTGTATCCCAAATGTACTGTAACCATCCAGAAAAATATCTTGTCCACTGAGATTATTCAATAAATGATTTTCAATTCATGGTCTACAAAATCTGGAGCTGAGGAAATGTATTTGTCCCCTAACATTCTATGGCTTTGCTTAATTCCCCTAGTATTGCTGTGTTGAGAATCCTGTAAGAATGATTGTATATGGATACAAATCCCCAGGACTGGGGATGACATAGGCTATAGCTAAAAGATGACTTATAATACTAGAAATTCTTATTAGTTTCCATTAATTTGTACAAACATCACACAGTATCCAGTCTGTATAATGTGTTCTCTGATGTTTTCAAAGCCAATTGCATATACTGTTATTATATGAGGGTTTGCCTACACACACTTGCTTCTTTATTTCACAGATGTCAGTACTGATTCATCAAAGGAAAGCTAATCATGTCCTCTTTGCAACTTTCCTCTTGTCCTCCACCAGCGTCAAGCTTAACAAGTCATGGAATAAATAATTGCACCATTGTAATTGTAACCAGCAGACTAAGTAGCAAACAAAATTCTGAGATGAGAATAATTCTAGAGAGCAATATTGCTAGTGATTCTTCCCTTTAGGATTTATACAAATATCAACTTAATAACCATGTATGAAAGATGATAAGTAAATTAATGTACTGCTTTTTCTATATGAATTTACTTACAGATGGTGTGCAAAAAACAACACGAAATACATGTGATGAGTTGATGTAAGCTGCTTTTAATTATGAAAAAATTTCCATGTTTATTAAAGTAGAGCTTCAGCATATTAAATTAAGTACAGACAAACATTTTTTAGTTATGATTATATATGAATGTGAATGTTTTAAAGGAATAGGATTTAGTGGTTCATTTCATTTTCTCTTCTTTCCCGTCTTTTTTTCCCCCATGCCAGTTTCCTCCTATTTCTCCTTTTCTCTTGTCCATTAGAAAGCTCGGCTAGTTATTCATGGCCATTAGCCTCATATCCGTTTAACTACCTTTACTGCATGTGTCTCCAATTTAACCAGGGTTGACTTAGCAAGGCTTTTATTCTGGGTGAGTGCTCAGGTTCACCCAAATCATGATTGCTTTTGCTTCACAGAACTCTATTGCTTCTGTTTCCAGAACCAATTATATCTTAGCTAATCTCTTGCCCCTTTAATTCTCCTTGATAGTTTTCTGTGTAAATGTGCAAATTGCTAAGGCATTATTACTCCCACTCTCTAGCTCACCCATTGATGTGTAAGGATATAGAATTGCTTTGGCCCAGGTTATTATGAATTTATTATTCTCAATTGTTCCCAATAAGAAAAAAATTCCTATCTGGAAATAGAGAAATTTAATTCTAAACCTTTCAGTGTTTTCTCTAAAATTGTATAATTTGTATATATCCATCCCATCTACCTAGAAATACATGCCTGCCTCCCAATGGGCTTTTTTTTTTTCTACTTAAGAACATTGGTACTAGGTCCCTATTTATCCACGGGCTAAAAGTCTTTGAAGGAATGTTTGTCCTGTAAGATTCCTTGAGGTCCCCTCTGGACAGAGGTGAAATAGTCTTTCATTCATGTTTGTACCCTTACCAGACTGTGCATTAGCAGATTTGTAAGTTTATGATGTGCAATTAACATGCAGTTTTAGACTTGCTGAAGCTTCATCAAATTTCACAGAAATAACCAAAGCATACTGTCACTTGGAACCCATGGTGAAGTAAAGATAAGCGCTATTCATAAGGGCTTGCTGGGAGAAGTCTGGGACATGTACTTCTTTTGTATCCTGCACATTCTACTCTAGATTAAACTATCAACATGAGGCATTAATCATAAGCCCAATAAAATGGAATTCATATAAGACTTTTATGAAGACCTATGAAGATTTTAAATTTCTAAAATGTTTAAGCATATTTTCCAAGACCATTGCTTTTCTTGGAGGATCAACTCTTTGCAAAGAATAATGGGAGATGGTTAATTATTTACAGGGAATGGTTTTGCTTTTGACTAAGTGAAGTAATTGTTATGTGTGTCATTAGCTGTTTAAATGTCTGAGTTTGGCAACTCTATTTTCTATTTTCAGATGGTTATAAAGCTTTAAACAATTGCTAGAAATAAATTAATCCCGACCTAAAATTTATATGCTTATGTCATTATATACAAATAAATATCTGATATCATAGAAATTTTTAGTTTAACTTTTTAATAACTCTAATAGTCTCATTCAATTAATTCTATTGTATTCTATTGAATTTTATGCAATTATTACAACAAAAATCTTTCTAAACAGTTCTTAAAATAAAATACAAATATAAAAAAATCAGATGTTTCTACTTGTTTTTAATATTTAAAGTAACTTTTCACTTGAAACAAATGTACAAAAGGAATGATATACTGTTAATAGCCCATCTCTCATTTTGCCCATAACATTTCATGGGGAACAATTAACACTTCAGCATATTTGGCAATTATCTGTCTACAAAATCAAGAAAATGAGGATTTGAGAAGCAAAAACTACTACTTCAATGTATTTTATTTATTTTAAAGCCCTGCTAGAGCTTTCAATCCAGCCTGGATATCTCTCTATATCTCTATCTGTCAACTCTCTCACTGAAATGAAGAATAATAATTCACTTATTTACTGCATTTGAATATATGCAAATATTTTGTATAATTATTTTTTATTACTATTATTTATTTAGTGTGTATGCATGTATTGCCTGTGTGTAGGTAAGTGCACTGGTGTCATGCAATGACTGCAGAGGACAGAAGAGGCTGTCAGATCCCCTGGAAGTAGAATTAGGGACAGTTGTTAGCTGTCACGTGAGTTCTGGGATTCAAACCATGTTTTTCTTCAAGAACAGTCAGTGTTCTTAACTGCTGAGCCATCTCTCCAGCCCATGAATATATGTAAATATTTTTAAAAGTTATCTTAATTATTTAAAATAAGTGAAGTCCATTGTGGTAACACACAACTTTAATCCCAGCACTCTGGAGACAGAGGCAGTCAGAAGGCAATTCTTTGTGAGATGGAGGCCAGCCTGGTCTACACAGTAATTTACAGGCCAGTTGGGACCACAGGGAGGCCCTGTCTAAAAAAAAAAAAAAAAAAAAAAAAAAAAAAAAAAAAAAAAAAACAAGCATCTAGTGATAATGGAGAATGCCTGATACTGGAATTTCAGATTAATAAGAAAATGCTGTGTCAGGTCCTGAATATATCAAGAAATGCAAATATTCCTTCCTTTTTGTATTGTATTTAAAATATTTATTATTTTTATTTTATGTGTAAGAGTGTTTTGATAGTGTTTAGGTAAGTGCATCCATGTTGTGCAATGCTTGCAGAGGCCACAAGAGGTTGCCATATCCCCTGTAACTGGAGTTATGGACTGTTGTTAGCCAACATGTAGGTCCTGGGAACCAAACCTAGTTTCTCAGCAAGAGCAGCTACCGCTCTTAAGTGTTAAGTCATCTCTTCAGGCCCTTGTAGTTTTACATTTTTATTTACTTTTTTAAAAAAGATTTATTTCATTTTTATTTTATGAATGTTTCTGTGTCTCTATGTGGGTATATACACCTGAGTACAGGTGTTCTCAGAGTCAGAGAATTTCGATCCACTGGAACTGAAGTTATAGGTGATGGGATCCAAACTCTAGACCCCTGGATCAGCATATGCTTATAAACATTGAGCCATCTATCTCTCTAGTCCACTTTAAAATATTTTAAATTATATTTTTGGTGTGTGTGTGTGTGTGTGTGTGTGTGTGTTCAATTAAGTTATTTTGTCTTGTGAGCAAGTGCCTTTACCCACTGGCATGGTATTGTGACTTTAAACACCAAAAGAAAAGAAGGAAAAGGAGATTTTATTTTAATATCAAGTCAGTAACTAGAAATGTACAATTTTTCAAAAATCTCACTGGCACAGTGAAAGCAATGCAATAATAGAAGGAAATGAATTGATACACATTTTTAATAAAAGATTTATTTTGTCTTTTTGGTTGTAAATCTGAGCATTTTGTTGTTATTCTTTTGGGTCTTTTTTGAGACAGGGGCTCCCTAAAGCCCTAGCTGACCTGGAACTCACTATGTATACCAGGCTGGCCTTGAACTCACAAAGATCTGCCTGCCTATGCCTCCCAAGTGTTGGGATTAAAGGTGTGTGCTACAATACCCTACTGAGCCTGAGCCTTTAACAGCTGCACCAGCTCATAGATCTTAGAGAAAACCCCCAAACTGTCACATTCATAGACTAATGTAATTTCTTTTTATGTGCAAAATATGTATGCTTATATTTGCAGGCAAATATCTCAATTATCACTCATCAAAGAAGCTTCTTTCGCACCAGAGACTACTACAGAGTGCCACAATTGGTCACACACCTACGTTGTCTGTGAGTTGAGTTGCCCAAGTCTAAATGGCACATCTATAATGCAACAAATTATAGAGAAATAGGTAAAGAAGACAAGAATGAATCTCTCAGTTCTCATTACTGAAGCTCCCTCATGCAACAGAGGACCAGGAACACAAAAGGTCACAAATGGCCAAATTCCTTGGACAGGACTGCTGTATTAAACTACACCCACCCAGGGCTCAAAGAGCATTGCAGAAGAGAGGGCAGAAAGATTGCAATAGCCAGGGAGGAGGTATATGTCCACATGGAAATACAGTCCTACAAGCTCCTGGACCCTGCTCATGTTAACCCACAGCAATGTTATCAGCATGCACAGGACCCAAACAAAATCAAAAAGGAAAAATGCCACCATGGAAAGGGGGAAATAGACAACTGACCCTAATCTTAGCTGAAGAAATATTGACAACTGATTACTTCTGGGTTAGACGAGCTGATCTTCCTAAAACGAGAGACTCTAGGTAGACTGACTGGACCTCAGTAGATGAATTTGCACTAAGGGACATCTGAGGACACTAACTTGACACAATAAACCTGAAGACAAATGACAGAATGTATGAATTCCAGTGGGGGGGGGACTGCTATGGGAGGGTGCCAGTGGGGAAGGGGGTATAAAGTTAAGATTGATTAAGATATTTTGTATGAAATACACAAAAATATAATACAATTTTAATTTTATTTTATGTGTGTATATGTGACTTCTTGCATGTAGTTTTGTTCACCTTGTGACTGCCTGGTGTCCACAGGTGCAGTAAGAGGGTGTTGGATTCCCTAGAACTCAAGTTATAGGTTGTGAGCAGCTTTGAGTCCTGGGAATCGAATCTTCTGAAGAGCTGAAAGTGCTCTTTATTGCTGAACTGCCTTTCCAGCCCCATATTTTTGTTTGATTCAGTGCATTAAAAATGGAAAGTGAACTATTGTTTGTTAAGGTTAAATGATGTGTTTCTAGCTATATTTCTTCTAACTTTGAGTCTAGTTGTATTGCAATAGATAGCAAGATATAGGTGAAGCAATTTCACCCTGATGATTTATAAAGTTCCTTAAATGTATATGCTTCATTCTATAAAGAATTAGAATGAATTTTAGTAAGAAAAAAATTATGAATGATACTGCCTTTCAGTTAAAGAAGAAGGCTCATAAAACATTCACAAACAGCTGGGTGTGGTGGCACATGCCTTTAATTCCAGATATTTGGATTCAGAGGCAGGTGAATGGACCTTTGTGAGTTCCAGGACAGCCTGGTCTAAGTAGTGAAATCCATGCTAACTGGGGCTACAGGGAGACCCTGTTTCAAGATTTCAGTTTATCCTCTACTACTAGATGTATAAACGCACTCAAACAAGTAACATATTATTGTTCTCCTTTTGAGATGAAAATATCAACATCTTTTCTTTTTAAAAATATTTTGTTATTATTTTTTAACACAAAATGGTGAGAGAGGTGCCTTTTGGTGTTGTCACACATATAAGTCCTTTGCCCCTTCCCCCATATGTAGCTAAGGTCAGTTGATTGGGTGGGAAGGGATAACTGACTCCTCCCTGGACTACATGATGAGCATGGGAAGGAGGCGTGACTATAGCTTGCTGGAATAGTGGTTGGAGGACTCAATGTCCTTCTTTCATATGTTCTAGTCTGATATATGTACTAGCATATCTGAATGTGTAATTCTGACTTTGACTTTATTAGTTGTGGAATGCTGTCCATTGGGCATGACATGGCTGTTGTTCTAACTCTCAGTATTTCTAATTATGCCTTACTCAAATGAGACCTGTATAAGATTGGACCAATTAACCTTCTGTCATCCGTAGAGTTCTGTCATTGGTAGAGGAGGGCGTGATTCATGTTGTTCCACCAGTCCCAGAGGATATAAAGGCAGTTGCTAGGGCAGAAGCTCAAGAGGTTCCACCCACCCCAATTACACACAGGGGTTAAGTCTTGTGGCACTGGGAAACAGGCATGTTCTTCAGTGGTATAATTATTTGTATGTTGCCCAGCCTGCTATAATTGGTCTCTCAACCATGCTTGTGGAAATAATCCTCACTAAACTCATGATTAAGCAGACTAGATTGAGGTGGAGTTGTTTCATGGTTTGTTGTATGTGTCCTATCAGGGTTGGATAGATGTTTTTCTCCACAGGAAAAATCCATGCAAAATTATTTTAAAACTATTTACTAATCCAAATTTGATTCTGTTTGAAAATAATAAATTTCACCTTTGATGCAAATGCAAATATACTGTCTTGATAGAATTATAGAGATCAATATAAGTGGAAATTCTACAAGAAATCGCAGAAGAGTTAACCAAATAACATAGATACATTAAAGCAGAGTGAATAATTTAAATACTTATTTGGATTACGTATCAGGTTCAAAAAAAAATTCATGACTTCTCCATTATGACAACTCTATGAATAAATAAGGAATAACTGGAATATGATTCTATAAACATCTATGCATTGTCCTTGTGCCAGAGCTACAGGAGGAAAAGTTTTAATAGTCTGTATTGTGACCATCTTGGCCATGATATATTCCATAAAGGAAAAGGTAACTTAGGTTTCTATTTCCTACATTTTCTTAATGTAAAACAAGAGGCACAGTATTGTAAGATCCATAAAATACGGTCAACATGCAAAGAATAAGAGACTGCAGAGTGCTCAGTCTTAAACAAAACAGCTACATCACACCCTCAGCTCCCAAAGCTCAGGGATCAATGTGGAAAAGGATGCAGAAAGGAGAATCAGAGATGGAGAATGAATATAGGGAAACCATATTCTCTACAAAGCGCAATTGTATCTATTAACTCAGGGTGTTTGCAATACTTTGCCCAAGACCTGCACAAGCTCAAGCTAGATAAAACCCAGCATGGTGGGGGTGGGCAGCAGGCAGTCCTAGCCCAGGATGAGGAACTATTGACAATCAATTGCTGTTATGAGAGGAAGAGTCAGTTTTCTTTCATATGTGAGGCTGAATATGTTGACCAAACTCCAGGGAATGAATCTTTATTCAACAGTATTGGAGAACACAAATAAGGCTCAACAGACCTTTAAATAATAACAGAAGACATGACATAAGGGGGTGGTAGGGATGTGGGTGTTTATTGGAGAAGAAAGGGGGAGGGAGTTGAATATAGTAAAAATATGTCACTTTAGGTTCTCAGTGAATTGATCAAAATATTATTTATAAAAGAACAGCTCAGCATGGTGGCAAACACCTCTAATCCCAGCACTCAGGAGGCAGGGGTAGGCAGGTTAGACTGATCCCCATAGTGAGCTAGGGGTACAGGGAGACCCTGTCTGAAAAAGACAAAAGAATCAATCAATCAATAAATGAATGAATAAATAATAAATAAATAAATAATAAATAAGAGGGCTTGCCTAGAAGGTATGAGGCCCTTGCTTCAATTCCCAATAAACCCCTCCCTCCCCCAAAAATCCAATATAAAGGAAATCCTAAAGGCAATACATTTCCTCTTGTATTCAAAACATCTCATATAAATTTTGTCTATAAGGGCCCATTACCTTAACATATTTTCCTTTATGATGATAACTTCTAGAAAAAAATCATGATATAAGAGAAGAAAATGGATTCTATATCTTGAGAAAAGATTTCTCTTACTATAGTATACAAGTAGAGAAAAAGAAGAACTCATTTTGCTTGAATAGTATAAAATATCACATGATTTCTAGAGCTTGACAATAATGAAAATTCACCGAGTGTTTCTTTACATAAACTGACCCACATTTTATCTATCTGTCTATCATCTATCTATCTATCTATCTATCTATCTACCTACCTATCTATCCATTATCTATCTATCTATCTATCCATCCATATATTATATCTATCCTCTATCATCTATCATTTATCTATCTATGAATGTACGTGTTTGTGTACATTTATGCATACTTCCACAAATTTTGTGTATCAAATATATTCAAAGACATTAAATATGTATACAGTATATAGGGTGCTTGTAAGGATGTGCATATTTATTATATATCTAATGGAAGTTGATGGGAATAATCATCTCAGTAGTGTAGGCTGAGTGTATTTACTAATTTAGATTATGGCCCTTTATAGCTGTGTTAGATACAAAAGAATCAATGTTAAAGGAGAAATCTTCTTACTATACAAATATACATAGACATGAAACATGAGGATCATCACATTTCCCTTTGGGTTCCCTAATCCCCCAAGATCCATTCATCTCTACTTTTTCTTCTGCCCACCTGACCTCCCTCATCCAGCTGCAGTCCCAGTATTTCCAAAATCCCTACCCTCCCTCCAATAACATGTCCCTCTCCAGAGCTCCTGCAAGCTCTGTGGACATTTGCATTCCCCTCCTTCCTCCTTCCCAGAATTCCCAGCAGATCATTTGCATGTCTCTCTCTCTTCACCTCCCAGTGTTCCCAGAGGAACTGTCTCACTTTCTCCTCCTCCCTCATGATAACATCTTTCCCTATTGTTCTGCTCCTTCTGGTTTCCTCTTTTCCTTTACCTCTGTGTATCCTTTCCATTTTCCTGGCTCTTGGTGTTAAATCAGGAAATACACTCACATATAAGGGATTGGTGCTATAATCCACAAGTGAGGGAGAACATATGTTGTTTGCTTTTCTGTGTTTGTGATGCTTCACTTAGTATAACAATCTCTAGTTCCATCCATTTACCTGCAAATTTCAAAAGTTCATCTTTTCATACTGCAGGGTAGAACTCCATTGTGTAAATGTACCACATTTTCATTATCCATTTAGGTTGTTTCCATTTCTTAGCAATTGTGAAGAGAGCAGCCATAAATATGGATGTACATGAATCTTTACAGTAGGATGAGTCCTTTGGGCATATGCCGAGGAGTGGTATAAGTGGATTGTGTGGTAGTTTCGTTTTTAGTTTGTTGAGAGTTTGCCACACTGCTTTCCATAGGGGTTGGTTGTACCAGTTTGCATTCCCACAAGCAGTGAATAAGAGTCCTCCTTTATCTACATCCTTGCCAGCATTCTGTCTTTGGTTCTCTTGACCTTAGTAACTCTGACTGGGGAAAGATGGAATCTTAAAGCGGTTTTTATCTGCATTTCTCTAAATACAACATCCTATAAATAGATGTTGAGCACTGGTTAAGGTACTTCCTAGCCATTTTTATTTAATTATTTGAGCACTTTCTTCTCAGGTCTATAGCCTACCTTTGGTTGGGTCATTTACTTTCTTGTTTCCTTGTTTTGTGAGTTCTGAACATTAGTGTATATGTATACATGGGGGCTGTATGGCAAGGAACACAGTGCCAGACAGGAGAGAACTTTTTTTGAGTGGTTGGTGAAAGTGGTCCTAGAGACTCCCAAAGCAACTCAGGCTATTTCCAGAACTCTTGGTTATCTCCAAGAACCAGAAAATAGGACCTCACTGCTGTAGACAGGAGATACTTCCGATACAGGACTTGGAGCAATGAGACAGGAACTGACCTGGAAGCCTTCTACCTGAAGTTTAAATATCATAATACTTGATGATAATATGCAAACTTCAAAGGGAGAAAAATCAATCAATGATCTAATCTAGCCCTAAAGCCCAATAACCATAACATCAGGCACAGGAAACTGCCTCTACTGGTGCAGTCATGGCATTGTTATCTGGTGGGCAATCAATAGCTATCTAATAGGACTTAAAGCCCTCTCAGTGGTAGTCAACTCATAGGTGGCACTGTAAACACAGCCAAATACACATGGCTGGAGAGGACATAGCTCCTAGAGAAAATCCCTACCTTTCTCATATCTCTGGACAAAAGAAATTTCTTACCATATGCTAAATATAGAGTCTTATATTTAAAGACAAGCATACAGTACACCACTCATCAAAGAAGCTTCTTTTTGCAGCAGATGGAGATTACTGCACAGTTCCACAACTGGTCAGACAGAGAGAATATAAGTCTGAGAGATGTCCAGTCCTAGGTGACACATCTACAGATAAACCTCCACAAACAAGGCTCATGGAACAGTGGAATGAGAGTTAGAGAGAAAAGCAGTGCATCCCTCAATTCTCACCAGTGAAACTTCCTCATAAAACAGAGTGTGATATACACAGAAAGCCACAACTGGTCAAGTTTTAAAGACTAGAAGACTGCAGAGCATATGTCCCTGGATAGGACTCCTACACTGATCTTCACCCACTCATGGCTCAGGGACCATTGTTGAAGGGGGGGGGGCAGAAAGATTGTAAGAGCCAGGCTGGTTTATGAACATAGAAAAGAAGAGGCTTTCAGGCCACTGGAAACTTGTGCATATGAACTTGTCACAATGGTGGCATTGAGCATAGGACCCAAACCAACTCAATCAGATAAGAGCCCAGAGTGGAGCGAAAGAAATAGTTGGCAGGCCGACCCTAGAATGGGAACTATTGGAGACAGATTACTACTGGGCACGTTAGAATATGCCTTAATTATGATTTCTAGATAGGCTGAGTAGACTCCGGTGAATGAATTTGCACTGACTGACATCTAGGTACAAATGATTGACAAGATAGGTCTTAACGTGTATGGTGGAATACATGAAGTCTGATGGGTGGTTGGAGGGCATGGATGGGGGAGGGGCTCTAAATTTGATTCAAAAGCTCAATAAATTTTTTTAAAGATGCAAAATGCTACCTAATTGAAAAAAAAACGTGAGGAACATGTAGTTCATTCCTAAAATCCTTTATATAATGTATTATTCTCTAAGTTATCTGTCTTGCATGCAACTCATTTTTGGAAGATGCAAATGTGAATTACATTTATTTTCTGATAGAAACTTTGGAGGCTTGGATTCATCTAGACAGTTGAAATCCTGTTGCTAAACTAAATTGGTATAGGAAATTGGTGTGTTAAAATGATCAGGGTACATTTAAAATGAAAAAAAATAATATGATAAACATTTTATTTTAAATGAAAACTATTTTAAAATATCATGCTAATTAGAATTTTTTCCCATGGAAGAGGGGCATTATGATAAGGAAACAGAGTCTTACAGTCCTGGGAACTTGCTCATATGAACTTAGAGCAATGTTGACAGCGTGCACAGGATCCATGCAAACTCTATCAGACAAAACACAGCATAGAAGTGGGGAAATGGACAGAAGGGTGGAACTTTGGTGAGGACTATTGCCAGCTGATCACTGCTGGATGAAGGAGAAATGATATTTTTTAAGGGAATGACACTAGGCAGGCTGAATAGGTTCTGCTGGATGAACTTCCACTGAACAACTGAGTACACAAACGACTCCATAGGCCTTACACTATATGACAAAATGCTTAAAGTCTGTGCATGGGCTATGGGAATGGTTTGAATAGAGAAGGAGGGGTTAAATATGATTAAGAATTTGGTATGGAATCCACAAAATTCTTCTCCCCACATCTTCTTAACAAAAGATTTTTTAAAATATTTTATTTATTATGTGTGTATATGTGTGTGTGTTTTATGTGTACGTGTGCATTGTATTGCTTGCATGTAGGTAAGTGCACTCATGTCATGAAATGCCCACGTAGAACAGAAGAGGCTGTTGGATTCCCTGGAACTGGAGTTATGGACAGTTATTAGCTGCCATGTGGATGCTGGGATTCGAACCCAGGTCTTCTGCAAGAACAGCCAGTGTTCTTAACTGCTGAGCCACCTCTCCACTGCAGCAGTTGATTTCTTTAAAATCAATGTAATCATGCAATGATCATGCTGTGTGATTCTCACTGAAAAGCCCCTTGCACATTTACTTACAGTTTTCATCTCAGACAAACAGGTATGCATAAGAGGTATACACTTAAAATACATCATATTTATGAAGAATATTTCAAATTGTAAATATATATACATAAGAGCCAGTTAATATAATTGAAATATAAATGACATACATATTAGTTTATTCAGTATATTATAACCTCCTTGTAAATTTAAGGAAACCAAACAGTGGAGCATTTCCCAAAGACTTAAATTGGGAGATAAGGCTGAAGTATTTGCTCAACCGTAATTATGAATCAATCTGTTTAATTTTCTCACAGTTCATTTTGTTTCATTAGAAGCTGGCATTAGCTAACTTCACATTTCTACATCATTGGAAGGAAAAAAAATAAAAAGGAAGACTGACATACAGTGCCTTTTATGGTAAGAAATGTTTACTCAATGAAAGTTTTGCATAGATTTTTGTTTTGTAGCTTTTTCTCTAAAAGCAATAACTTCTCATTTCAGAATGCATCACTGCAAAATAGAGCTATCCACACTGCATCAGTCTCTGTTAGAGTTAATGGTAATATAGCATGAGACAAATGCAATTCAATCAACAAGCTCGATGAAAATATATGTTTTATATGAGACTCTGAACACTGACTTTCTGAGAATCATTTGGTCCAAAATATCCACCAAAATGGGTTGAAGATATGAGGCAGTCCAACAAATGCCACTGTTATCACTCACCAGATATTGTGGGTGGCCAGTTCACCATGCCTTTGTTATATCAGTCATGCATATTAAGAGTACAGATGACTTTCACCTATGTATCCACACAACCATGATATAATATCCAAGACTAGTTAATAGAATTCAATTTTTTTCATTATGTAATATAGTCTCTGAGCAATATAATATTCTCTTTAAAATGAAATAGCATTATCTTATAACTAAGATACAAGCCAGTGTTTGGCAATAGCTAGACTGAATTAAATCCATTAACACCACATGTTCTTAGCCACAAAGAAATAAATTAAATTAGTCATGCCTATTGTACTGAAATTTCTGTTCAATGACATTTTTGGATCAATACTTGCTTTGGAAAAGGAAACATTATGATATTTTCCTCAAATTGTAATATGTGATCTTTCCAGAGTGTTATTCTAAAAAATGAGAATAAACTAAATATTAGGACCAAGAAATATAAACTGAACACTTTTTAATACCCACAATTCCAGAGTTTAAGTACTCAGGAATATGCAAATTGGTAAAAGCCAAAGATGCTCCCAAGTTTTCTTCTCTGGCTCTTTACAAAAACAATTGTATAATATTTTTGTACTATCATCAAGGCAGGAAGCTGATCAGGAGACAGAGGAAGGGGAATTATTTGAGCTTTGGAATTCTGTGATAGTCACAGCAAAGCTCTGATTAAAGAAACAAACCGAAAATAAAACAACAGAGTTACCTTAAGTTGGGCAGGGGGCAGAATGGAGGAGGTGTGGATAGAGGAGGGGTCAAGGGAGAAGGTGCAAATAAAGGGGGTTGTTCTAAATAGCATCAGACAATATTGTGTAAAAATTACAAAAATTCAATAAAAATTTAAAGAAAAAAATCTTTAATTAAAAAACAAAAAGTAATACAAGGAATCATAAATTGAAGAGTTAGTTCTTTGAAAAGATAAACAGATAGAATTTTGCCTTTCTATTCAGAAGGAAAGAGAAAAATCAAAATCAACAAAATCATAGAGACAGAGGCAGGCAGATCTCTTTGATTTCAAGGCCAGTCTAGTCTACATATCAAATTCCAGGCCAACTGGGATTACAGGGAGACCCTGTCTCAAAAAGACCAATAATAATAATAACAATAATAATAATAATAATCATACAAATACAACATATGTGAATGAATGCATATAGCTGAAAGCTAAATAACACAGAGCACAGTGCCAGGCAAGGAAACCTCCCTTGAGTTATTGATCAGGCTAGTTCAAGAGACGCCCAAAATAACACAGGCTATTGTCACAGACTTTCATTGCCTCTTAGTACATGGAGTTAAGACCCTATTGCTGAAGACATGATAAATTTCTAATATGGTACATGGAGCAATTTAGCCAAAATTCACCCGGAAGCCTTCTCCCTGGACTAGCACCCATAGCATCAGAAGATACTATGCAAGCTACCAAAGGAAAAACTAATCAATGATTCCATTCACCGAGTTCTAAAATTTATGACCACAGTAGTGGCCAATTCAACAAATAATCTCTATTGGTGCTGTAATGACACTTTCATCTTGGGATAAGACAGCTGTCATATTAAGGGAAATCATGTGTGATATTGTAAATAAATACACATGGTTAGAGAGGTCATAACCCTGTGTAGACAAATACACATGCTTAGAGAGGTCATAAATCCTCTAGAAAAATCTACTTTTGTCACATCCCTTGGCCAATGCAATTAGTTACTGTATTCCAAATATTTATTCTTATATTTACAGACAAGTGTGTCTCTCATCACTCATCAAAGAAGAACCTTTGCAGCAGATATAGACTATCACAAAGTTTTACAACTGTTCAAATGCAGAGAATAGCTGTCTGTGGGTTCCAAGCACAAAGTAATACATCTACAATGAAACATCTACAACTACAGCTCAGAGAACATGGAAGAACATGGGGAAAACAGACTATTAATGCAACTCTCAGCTCTCACAAAAGAAACTTTCTCCATGGCCTGTGCTCTAGCTCCTGCCTCTGGGTAATTAACACATGTCCTAGTTTGTTTCTTTATTGCTGTGACAAAACACTACCAACTTGAGGAGGAAAGGGTTTATTTGTCTTACATCTCCCAGGTCACAGTTCATCAGGGAGCCCAAGGTAGTAACTCAGGGCAAGAACCCAGATGCAGGAGCTGGAGCACAGGCTATGGAGGATCACTGCTTACTGACTTGCTCCCTGGCCCCTGCCTAGCCTGCTTTCTTATGTAGCTCAGGCCCACTTGCCCACGGGTAGCACCACCCACAGTGGGCTGGGCCCTCCCGCATCACTCAAGAAGATGCCCTACAGACCTGTCCATAGTCCAGTCCTGTGGAGGCAATTCCCTAATTGAGGCTCCCTCAACCCATGTGTGTCAAATTGACATTAAAGCTGTCCAGCACAATCCAGAAATCCAAAAATGGCCAAACTTCGGAGAACAATATTGCAGAGTATTTATCCCTGAGTAGGATACTTGAATCAAATTTTTGCTACCCAATGCTCAGGGCTGATTGTGGAAGAACAAGCAGAAAGATTTTAAGAGCCAGATGTGTTGGATGATCATAAGGAACCAGAGGTTTCCAGACACCTGGGAGGTTACTCAAATGAACTTATAACAGATGCAACAGCATACAGAAGACTTATGCAAGCTCAAGCCAGACCGTCCACCCCCCCAAAAAAAAAATCATCAGCAGCCGTTGGGAAGTTGGAAAAAGCTCCAACCTTAGATGAGGAACCACGGGCAACAATAACTACCATTAGAATAAGAGCTGATTTTCATTAGGTGTGCGACGCCAGCCTCCAGTGGACAGACAAAAAGTGAAAGACATTTGGGGATACAAATTTGTCTCCATAGGCCCTAACATATATGACAGAGTACATGAAATGCAACAGGGGCTATAAGAGGAGTGCAGATAGGGAAGGGAGTGTAAAGATGATAAAATATATTGTGTGTAGTGCACAAAAAATTAATAAAGATGAAAATAAGATTTAAAAAAAGCAAGCAAACAAAACACACCGCTATATCCCAGCAAAAGGAACACTCTAGGCTAATGTGCCACTCTACTGCTCACCATTACAAATACAGTCATTCTAGAACCACTGATGGCTCCCGAGTCAACGTTGACCCTAGTATCCAATAAGAATGTGCACTGTCTTCCTTTGACCTTTGACTCCTCTCTCTCCTTACTTTCTCTATACTAACTTTATTTTCCAACCTCGCTATCTTGTAATCCTTGAGTATCTGATGATCTAGAAGGCTGGCTGGAAAAAAAAAATAATAACCCTGAAAACCCTGTCCTAGGAGTTCCTGGGATTGCTCCAATGATCCTGAAACATTGGCTGTTGAAGAAGTGGCAAATAAGAGACATGAGCCTTGGGCAAGCCCTAAGGCCTGCTGGTGCAAACTCCAGTATAGTTTCTGTGGACAGGGCTGGCTTTCATGTGCTCCGGCTTGTTCATTTCTGGACTTCAGTTGCATACATGCAACAAATTAGTCCTCAAATTTATTATATATTCTTTAGGATTTTCAAAAGATCATAAATGAAGCACTATCATAAATTAGCATTTTACCCTTCTATTGAATAGCAAAGATATAATCATGGAGGCTGAAGGGAGAGAGAGAGAGACAGAGAGAGAGAGAGAGAAAGACAGAGACAGAGAGAGAGAAAGAGACAGAGAGAGACAGAGAAAGAGAGACAGAGAGAGAGAGGGACAGAGAAAACAGGAAATTGAACATGAATGGATGCCAAGATGTGAGCTATTTTAATTCTTTACTGATAAGATCTCAGTCCTGCATGGTTTAGCCTGCATTATTTTAATTGTTTGGATATTAATTAAAAGTAGTGTCATTTTGACAAATGTGTTTGCTTTTTTTTTGATTAAGCTAGCTTGAATTTCTTCAATTTTTAGAATAAAGCTTAATAAAACTTTTAAGACAATTGTGTCATACTTCATGTTTATTGTAAAAATATATGTTCTTTCACCAAGAAAAAAACTTACAACAATATCAATATCATACATATTTAGTCACTATAATTTGTTATTAAATTTCAGTAAAGATTTAGGAAAGTTTATGTGACCCTTTTTGCACTGATATGGCTAACAGGCTAAGAATAATACAAATATGGAATCTATAAATCAGTGATGTTGCTTTTTTTATTCACATTGTGTTGAAGACATACGGAACTTCCTCCATATAATCTGCTGAATGAATCACTAAATTAACACACAAATTAATGCACGAGTATTCTGGGACAAGAAACTATATACTCTAAAGTGAGACTAAGCTTCCAAGTAGACCTTGGATAAAATCGGCAAGGGATTTTGTTAATGGTTTTTTCATTAAAACCAGTGAAATCTTCTTTTAAAATGTTCCACAGAACCAGTGTTTGTTAGTATCTTAATGCCTGTGAATCTGTGACATTTCACAATTTATTATCTGCTGGTGACTGCAGTACTTGATACCTAATATTTGTTATACACAGAAATGTTTCAATGCTGTCATTCTAAATCATTAGGAGTGTCTGTCATCTATCTATCATCTATCTATCTATCTATCTATCTATCTATCTATCTATCTCTCTATCTATCATCTATCTATCATCTATCTATCATCTATCTATCTATCATCTATCTATCTATCTATCTATCTATCTATCTATCTATCTATCATCTATCTATCATCTCTCTGTCATCTATTTTTCTGTCTATAATCTATACATCATGTGTCATCTATTATTCAGTTACGCTATCTTGCATCCATATGTTGTCTTCCCTGTCATAGGTATATATTACCTATTTTAGAAAAATTATATCAAATAAAATAAAATTTTTGCCCTACTGTACTTTACATTCTGATAGAGGACAAACAGATGAGCAAACGCATATATACAAAGCTAATCTATTGTCACAAATATTATTTAGCCTGAAAATTTACTTTATACCAAAATGTATCCCATATTGAAACCCAACCAAAGTGGACTAGGAATAAGTGTGCTGTAGATGAAGAAATTAGTTTTGAGATGAGATCAGAGAGCTAGCTTCCATGATGACACTGTGTCTTTTAAGAAAAGACAGACATCAGTGTGTTCATGTTCATTCTATCCCCACTTCTCTTTCTCTTCCTCTCTGCACAAACACACGCACACACACATGCACACACGCACACAAACACACACACACACATGCACACATCCATATAAACACTGGTACAATCAGTAGATGGCCACCTGAAAACCAAGAAGAGGATCCTTTCCAACATCAGACTGAAGTTACCTTGATTTTGTTCCTCCATCCTCCAGAACAGGGGAAGTAATGTTTGCTTTTTCAGCCTCCCAGCCTATGATGTAATTTTTTGGCTACTGAAAATGATTAAGACAGACATTTACCATAATGGGCCTAGAAATGAGGGGAATATGATGCAAAGATTGATTATACTCCAATACAATCAATTTCATAGAGAAACATAAAAGACAGTGTAAAAACGGTGACACTTTAGCAGTCAATATATAAGAAGTCAAGAAAATCTTGTTAAAAGAAATGTTTCTGCTGAATCCAAAGTGCTATATTTGATGTGTTTGATTCACTAGTACAGGACAATTTGTTGTAGAGAAAAAAAAAGGTGCAGAAGAGTTGAAACAAATAAAAAACCCTTATATATTTATGTTTTTGTTTTTGTTTTTTTTTTTTGTCTTTTTGAGACAGTGTCTCCCTGTAGCTCCAGCTGTCCTGGAACTCACTATTTAGACCAGGCTGGCCTCAACTCACAAAGATCCACCTGCCTTTGCCTCCCAAGTGCTGGGATTAAAGGCTTGTGCCACCAAGCCCAACCATATTCTTATATATGTAAGAATATGAAAATATCTTCTATGACTGCTATGTTGGTTTACTTTATTTATATTTCAGATACATTTTGTGGTACTAGGAACTGTAATAATAGAATTACATACAAGTTCTATATGACACAGTTTAACATAATAAGATGTCAATGGAGAAATCACAGATCATGTTACCAGCCAACTTAAGATTCACGAGAGGACTTTCAAATAAACTACACATGGCCTGTTCTTGGTGCCTGCATCTGAGAGAGATTAATCTCTAATTCTTCCTTTTTAAACCCATCATCCATATTGGATTAGGGGCCCAAACCTTAAGGCCTCATTTAACATTTAATAAAATCTAAATGTTTTTCTCCCAAAAGTTATAGTAGGGTTAGGGATCCAGCATATGAATTACCGAGAATCCTTTCAGCATATAACACAGGGATTCTGGTAAACTACTTACATGAAGTCTTTAACAATTTTAAAATTTCCAATTAGTTGTTGCTATTATTATCTCATTCTAAATGTTATTCTGTTATACTGGGCTAGGAATATCATGGTATTCCATAGGGGATAAGACAGGAAATGGGATCTTCCAGAGGAAGAAATATAAACAGAACAAAGATTTTAACAAAGAAACATGTCCTGGGAGAATACCATGGCAGCAAGACTACTGTCAAGAGTGAAAATAAACATATTGGTATCACAAAGTATACAGTTTTGAAAATGAAACTTTAACCAAGCTCTTTCTCAAAAAGTCTATCTAAATATTTCCTTGTCAGCTAGGATGTTTCTCAACTTGCAGCACAATTGGATACCTGTGAACACACAGAAAACTGAAAATGCACAAACACAGGGAAAAAGGCTGTCAGGCCACTGGAAGCTTGCTCATGGGAACTTGCAGCAATGGTGGTATCAAGCACAAGACTTAGGATAACTCAATCAGACAAGCACCCAGAGTGAAGCAAAGGAAATGGGTGGCAGGCTGGCCCTAGTCTGGGAATTGTTGGAGACTGATTACTGCTGGATGAGGGAGCATAGACCTTCCTTAAGATCTCTAGATAGGCTGACTAAACTCCAGTTTATGAACTTGTACCAAAGGACATCTGGGTACAAATGCTTGACCTGATGTGACTTAACATGTATGGTGGAACATATGAGGTCTTGTGTGTGGGGAGGGTCATGGAAGGGAGAGAGGGTCTAAATTTGATTAAGAATTTTTATGAATGTAAAAAAGCTCAAGAAATATATTTTAAAAACAGAAAATATTAGAAGTTGAATGTGCATTTGAGGGGTTAATGATACACTTCAATCTTAGAACACTTTTGTAGTGAGTACAACCCCTTGGATTCAATTCCAGTGTTACTAAAACTGAAACAGTATCAAAGAAAGAAAAGGATAAAGGACAAAATAAAAAGAGATACAGAGAGAAACGAAGAGAGAGATATAAAAAGAAAAGAAAAGAATATGGAAATTGAATTTGATACTGGTAGCCTGTGAGCATCACAATCACAATCCACGACTGAACATTTCATTGCATACTGGGATGGCTGGGGTTTGTTGTCACTGTCCAGCATTCCTACAGAGCATTCCATTCCCAGGCAAAATAAAGTTCAAAAATTGAAGAAGTTTGTACTGAGTGCCCAATTCTTTCATACCAATGTAAACTCAAGGAATCATAATTCAAACCATCAGGAATCAGAGGCTTTGGGCACAGAAGAAGTGAAAGGAGATGGCAGCATTTTACATAAGAATGACCATCTTTAAAATAACCTTCTCAGAACTGCTGATGCAGACCTCAGAACAAGTCTGTAACAGAGGCGACACTGTAAAGTTTCTGAGCTAATGGTCCAGAAAGCTGTGACCAAGGACTCCTCAGGGATGCTTCCCTAGACCACATTTTATCAACTGAGCAAGTCTCACCATGCTAACGAAAGAATGTAAGTAAAAATAGTAGCACACTGGAGAATAAGAAATTAAACTGCCCTCAAATACAATGGGGCAAGTTAATGGCTCATATGAGTGAAAGACTGCAGAGATTGTGTTGGATTGATTAATCCTAAGTGCAGTTAGATAATATAGCTCTGCCATTAAAGCAGGGCATTAGAATGGACATGTAGTTATTGTCTTTGGACTTGTGAAGGTAGTCTCAACTGAGAATTTCATGAGTTAAACTGATAGAGCAAGGTATTGGGTTTTATTTTTATAATCTTAAATAATCTCTAAGTATCAAAGATTTTCTTCTTTTTCTATCATTTTTTCTATTCTACAACTTTCTTCATCATTTTCTGTAACTTTGATTTACTCTAACATCCAAATCCTATGTCATCTTTGATTTTTTTTTCTCACTGATAAGTAAAATGCAATGCATCAATAATACTGTTTCTCTTACATCTAAAGACAAATTTTATCTGCCTTTCACTAGCTGTATTATATAACTACAAAGTAATCCAAATGGTTCTTTTGCTTCTAGTCATTCTTTAAATAATTACACAAAGCAATTGTTACAATTTTATAAAAGTTAGTGAAGTTGTATTATCCCCTCTATACTCATTCAATACTTTCCTATTACATTTGGAATAGCAGAAAACTTTTCTTCCCCATGATTACTCTGGATCTAGTCTTGATTTCTATGATTCTGTCATGTTCTCCTCTCCCCCATGCTTATTAATCGTACCAGGCATTCCTGCTTATAAATCCTGCAAACCAAGTTCTTCATTGTTTCATGCCCTTTGAAGATACTTTTCTTCTTTGTAGAATTGCCTTGAATCTTATTAATCTACTAGTTCAAAAATGATACACCCCACTTATATTTTACCTGAACACTTTTTTGTTCTCACTGCACCAATATCAATTTGCTTAATGATTGGCATATAAAGTATTCAAAAACACTTTGCTAGTTTGTGACATCCATGCAAATGATTAGGACATATTTTATGCTTACATTTTCTATGATATGCACAAAAAGCTCTATAATGTCAGGTGGGATACAATAAACAGGATACCATGGGCAAATTTTAATTAATGGAAAGGTAATTTTATTTTGAACAATAAATATTTTAAGGGACATATTTAAATATAAATGGGTAATATAGGTTAATATACCAATTCTTAAATGTAAAGAGGGTTGACACAATAAAGGCTTAGATCATACTGAGTTATTCATGTATTTTGAACTTTATGAGAAAACACTCCTACACAGTTTGTTAAGACAAGAGCTAAAGTTATGGTCACTTGGGTCTATATAGTGTATTCCAAGCTAGCCAGGGCTTCAAGAAAGCACTGTCTCAAAAAAGAAAAAAGAGAAAGGAAGGAAGGAAGGAAGGAAGGAAGGAAGGAAGGAAGGAAGGAAGGAAGGAAGGAAGGGAGACAAAAAGGAAGAGAAGAAAAGAAAAATTGCTTTTATACAAAAACCTAAGTGTTCCTCAACTGACAAATGGATAAAGAAAATGCATTGCATTTACACAATGGCGTTCTACTCAGAGGTAAAGAAAGACAAAATCATGAAATCTGCAAACAAGTGTGCCCGTCACCACTCATCAAAGAAGCTTCTTTTGCAACAGATATAGACCATACAGAATTCCACAACTGTTCACACACACAATAAGTGTCTGTGAGATGCCCAACCCTAAGTGACACATCTACAATGAAACCCCTACACTTAAGGCTCCAAGAACATAGTGGAACAAGTGATAGAGAGAATACTAATGCATCTCTGAACTCTAATTGAAGTTTTATAGTCAAAGTGTCATTTATTCAAGAAAATGTGCTCAACCTCAACAAGAGAAAGATTATATTCTAGAAATATTATAGGATAACAAAATGGTATGAACACTTTTATGTAAGCAATTTAGATAAGTGAAAAATACCATCAAGATATATTTTATTTGCAAAGTTAAAGAAAGGTTATCTAATGGATATCCCCAAACTTGTTGTAAAAACTGAATATGTCCTACATGTTCAAATGACCTTGGTGAGAATTCTTCCAATTATTTAAGAAATAAATATGGAACCATTTTCCATGGGAACTATTTCAGAAAATTTAGAAGAGAGAAAAGATTTCTCAGCTCATTCCCTGAGGCCATCAATATAGTACTATAAATCCCCCAGACATTACAAGAACATTTCAGACCCACATGTCTCATCAAAATGAATAAAACATTCATAATGAACTTTCAAAAAAGCCAAAAGCCAAGTAATAAAATTTACATATTACAAAGCTAGAAAAGAAAACATGAATGGAGAGACAGATGGCTCAGCAGTTAAGAGCACTTGCTGCTCTTCCAGAGAACCTAAGTTTGGTTGCCAGCACCCGTGATGAGCAGGTCATATCCACTTACGACTCATCATCAGGTGATCTGATGCCCTCCTCCGGTCTCCATGACCACCTACTGACCACCTATGCACATGGCATACATACATACACACACACACACACACACACACACACTAGAAAAATTTTTAAATGTTATACTCTCAAACAATGAAGAAAACAGCAGTTCTGACATAGTTTGAAGATTCATGTAGTATTAATGATGATTGAGTACATAAGAGAAAGTGAAAAAAAAATCACTGCCAGTCTTAAAGATTTCATTTCTTAGAATTTGAAATTAACAGAACTAAGTTTTACAGAATTAGTGACCCAGTTGGCCCAGATTACTTTGGCTAATTTACAGAACATAGATTTCTATAGTTTATGTTATTACTGTTTATATAATAATAATAATAATAATAA
>NW_008348789.1:1115629-1169538 GCF_000622305.1 Nannospalax galili
TTAAAATGTATATATTCTTATTATACATATATAGACTATATATAAATTGATTCTCATAACTATCTAAAAATAAATGTACTCTGGAAATTATTTGTACGAATCTTAAAAGAAATCTGCACAATTAAGGGAAATGAAGTAATGGTTTTATTGAAGCAAATATCTCTTGACTTTTTACTCTATATTAGGTGGCAGGAATTCAATTCTGAGCAATTTCTGCTTCTTCACTATCGGGAGCTTACATGAGCAAGGATAACACAGAACAAAGAACACTCCCCGTGTGGAGCATCTCAAGGCACATCAGTCACACTGTCTTGCTTCCTCCTTGTTAGAGGAGAATGGACCCTTGCATGAACAGCAAGAACCTTTTCCCCAAATCCTTTCTACTTCTGAAATATACATACAACAGCCAAGAAACTATAAAACTAATCCCTACCCCAAAGTAAGGCTGATTGTGCTATAGATTATTTTTACATTTTAATGACAAAGGATTGTAATTCTGTAATGGGTATACATATGGAAACTGTTAAAATATATATTATGCCAAACACATAAGGGGGAATATACCTGCAATGATTAGCTCCAGAAAATGTCCAAATTATGTATTCTCAGAATTACAGGAACAAATGAAGCAAGGCAGAAAATCAAATCTATTGTCCAAAATCCAGCTTCTCCAAAATTGCATAAGTCACATGTCTGAATTCATTCATAGCAATTACCTAACCAGGGTTTCCTATTATCTCACTCTGTCAGGATTGAAAAGAACATAAAATCTTCCTCTACAATATTGCAGAACAGAGTAATTCATGAAGAAGAAGATATGGATGTTTCAAATGATACAATTATGTGAAATTGGTATCTATGTGTCAGTTTTAGATGAGAGGGTTTCTTTACGAATGCCAGCTTCAAATTTTCCTGAATGGAAATATCTAATATTATCATGATGGTTATTTGATAAACAAAAAGTTCAGTATAAGAAATTTGAGTGAATAATGATAATTTTTACAAACTGGCTTTTCTTTCATAGGCAAAAATAATGAGGAAATATAGGCATAAAAAATCTGAGGATGAAGAATGAAGGAAAATAGGACACACTGGGATTCAGAAAAATGGTCCTTTCGTGTTATCAATAAAGTGGCAGCACCAGTGTAAATCTTTGTCCTAAATGAAAGCTCAGTTGTACCAAGGCTTTCCATTTTGACATTCATTTGTAGCCTTTACCGTGTTAGCCATTATAAATGCCTATAATGCTTCAGTTCATAGAATCCTTGTCCCTATATTGAGCCAAATATTAGGAATGCAGATTATTTCTTTTGTTCTCCTTAGTACTCTATAAGATCTCAACATGCATTGTGAAATATTGCTGAATGAAAATTAGAAGTTTTCATTAAGTAGTATAATTTAAATTACTTGCATAGGAGTTAATATAGCTACCTTAAAAAAATTCTATGCTGTAAGGGAAAATGAGTTGTACATTTCCAAGTATCTGTGAAAAGAAAAAGGCATACTAGGGCCAATGGAAGCAAATGGCCTGCACTGGACATCTCCAAACCAGAGGAAGAACCCTGCAGTCTCTGGCTTCATGATATTCTAATTACTGCAATACATAGACTATGATTTTCTAATGCTACTCCTTTTATGGAGTAGGATGCTATTCGCAGACTGGAAATACAAAGAAAATCTCATAGAAATCAACATTTCCTGGTTAAAATTATTTTTGTCATTATTTTAAAATATTTTATTTTATATTAAGTATTTTAAGTAAAAATTTTAAATGATATAAAAGCATAATAACTTTACAAGCCAATGAACTTTAGTGAGTTTTTCATACGTATATATTGTGTAATATTTTAATTATGTTAAGCATATCTATCTCTTTAAGCATTGATTATTTCTTTATGGCATAATATTAAAAAACATTTTAGAATATACAGGCCATTTCTGTCATCTGCAGTCAGCTGCTGTGCAACAGCTGCTGAAGCTTCATGCGCCCATCGAACTGTAATTTATTTTCCATTGATCAATCTTTTCCTGGCTTTCTATAACCTACTATCTCTAGCTACTGAAGCAGGTTTCCATGGAAAAAATATTAATTTCTATTTTTAAACAACCAAAGAAACTGTTATGAAAAATAAACCAAATATTAATTAAAATTATACATGAATCTTAAGTATCACGAATATAGATAACTTCAATAAGGAATAATTTCCCCGTGTACAAAAAAGAAAATCATACCATGTAGTTAATGCAAATTCCTCAATTTCTGCATGTATAATTCAAAGGTGTGTCAGTACCTGGACACAATGTATCTTTTCAGTAGGAAAAGTCAGACATCCTTCTCTATGAGTAATTTTGTAATCCAGAATTGTTTCTGTGGCGTGCAAATACTTATTTAATTAAGTACCATAATGAAGTATAAAGCTTATGTTATTAGCCATCAAGAAACCAAAAGTGAGTGTTCAATTCATATACATTACTGAGGACCTTGACCTTGGTTTCGTTAATTAATTTTTCTGGCTTTTGTGAATATATAGGCTATAATCCAAAATGAAGTACAAATATACAATCTCACAGAGGTAAATAACGAACTTGAAGCATACAAACAGGCTTTATAATATACAAACTGTTTTAGTTAATACAATGAAAATAGTAAATATAAAAGGGAGAAAATATATCTGAAACTATCACCAACAGAATGTCAGAAAATCACTCATCATGTATTCTAAAAATAATCTCAATTTGAAATTGAATTTTAATTAATAAAACTGTCTAATTTATGAAGCAATTAGCTTCTTTTTATTTTGCACACATATCCTTCTATGCACACACATAAATGTATAAAAACAAACTGTGGAGGCAATTTTCAAAACCTGAGCATGGTTTAATAGTGTGAAAACATTTCAAAAATCCCAAAAGGAAATTGACCTCTGTTTCAAATGCTCTTTCTGTTTATGACAGCCTTTAAACTATAGAAATATCATCTGCCAAAATTCATCAGAGTTATACTGGAAATCTCTTAGGAATCCATGGAAATTTATTCATTGCTTCTGAGTATCTACAACTCCTATCAATTAAGGTAAACCTAGAAATAACTACTGACTCTGGTACACAAAGCTGGCATTGACATAAAGACCGCTAACCGGCTGCTATTTTGCATTTGTGGAGGAAAAAATGCCTTAGGGAACATGATTGGTACACTGAACTAATGATAGAAATTCTCTTTGCTGTAGTTTCTGTTTATCAGTTGACACGTGTGTTCTTACAGAAGGAAAATATTCATGATCTAAGCCTTGGTGTACTATCCACATAGTAGCTGTTGGTTGTGGTGATTGATTTGTAAGGATCATGTGAAACAGCAAGTTGAAAGCAACTTATTGGGGAGTAACTGTTCATCATTCTCATCCTGGAACTCTGGGAAGAGTTAACAGACAATAATAGAGTTTTTCTAAAATATGATAATTATCACTCCATGTTATAATCTAAGAGCCGTATGCAACTCAGGAAGTCCAAACCTTTCCAAAATCTTTAAATATGGCTGATATTTCATGGAAGAAATATACTTTTGCTGACCTGGTTTTGGAAGGGATTGTATTTTTCTCTTTTGAGGGGAAGCATTACTTTGGACTAATTACTATAGAGATGGATTTTAGTGTTATGTAACTGCTAATGAGCCTTATAGATGTGACATATTTCTTTGTCATAAAGAAATAGAACATATTACTAATCTTTAGGGGCAAGAAATTTTAATCAAGCTGTAATCTGTAATTTATGACCCTAAAAAATTTTTATTAATCAGATTAGCACATGAAAATATTGATCTTTAATAATAAGCTTTACCTAACTACCATGTCCCAGGCAAAGACAGAAAAGGACACCTTTGAGATAATTGTTCTCTTGATTTAATACAGCCATTTCTCTTAATCTTGGATAATTTTATGTTTTTATTACTTAGAAAATGAAAATTGACTACAGTTCGGGAGGAAAATTTCTATTTATTTTTAATTTTTAGCTAAAGATTTTATTAAATCAACTCAAAAATTGAGAATGAAGACAACTGAGCACAAAGAGTTACCCAAGAGAGAATAAAAGAAAGGTGTACCCTTAATAAATCATATGTTTATCTAGAAATACATTAAAAATGCTTAGGAACAATAGTAGAATAATGCCTCTATAGAATAGTTCCTAAAACATCCATATCTGAATTTTGGGAATTTGTGACTATTTTACTTAACATGATAAAAGTGATTTTGCAGATTGGATGGCAAAGAAATTTGAGGGACAGGTTATCTTAAGTTATCAAGGTGGTCTCAATATGTTAATAAAATTCCTGAAAAAAATGAAAAAGAGGGCTGGAGAGATGGCTCTGCAGTTAAGAGCATTTGCTGGTCTTCCAGGGAGGATAGGAGTTCAGTGGTAGGACCCACATGGGGGAGTTCACAAAACCTGGAACATCAGCTTCAGGAATCTGACATCTCGTGACTTCTGCAGGCACCTGAACACAATCAGCATATATTCATACAAACCCCCTGACATGCACACACACATACACAAATAAAAAAATTAAAAACTGAAGATTTGACTACTTAGACAATACCAGAATGATATGTCCTACAAAAGATCCCGTGGGTCACTAAAGATTTAAGATGGATATTTGAAGCCCCATGCTATCTCATGGAGGTATTGCCTAAAAAACAAATTCTCCCATATATTCCAGATGGGGTATATGGGGTATAATCCCTGATCCATGATTTTAGCCCATTTAGACTCATAATACTTCTGACGAGAGTGGTAAGATATTAAGGGCAGAATTGTTACAGCAGCCGTAGGAGGCTAATAGAACAACTCACTTGCTGGGTTTAGGAAGTAAACTTGCCAGTGCATCAGAGCCTGAATATTCAGTTACAAATCATTAGCAATCCTCAAGAAACAATCGGTGAATTATTTATTCAGTAATGATACTGTGACTGAATTAATGGTCAAATCAACAAATGTGACAATTTTTAAAGGAGAAAATTATCATTTGAATTTGATATGGTTCAGGTCTAGGTGACCCCAGACCCAGAAACCATAAGAACCTAGGAGGAACTAAGTCAGCCAACTACTAGCCACCTGCAAGCTGACAAAACAGCTCCAGGAGCTGGTGACCCAGTGCATTGTGATCACCAGAGCAAGCTCCACAGGCTGACAAACACGTTCCCCAACTCTTGTAGCTGCAATTGGTTCCCAGAACTCTGTAATTATAAAAAACATGTTTTACAGTAGATGTTTTCCTCCATAAGTTTCACCAGGTACAGAACCCACACCCTCCCTGAATAGCCCTAAACAGCAGAAAATTATTCCCATTTTTCCTCATTCTTTTCCCTTTATAAACTGCCCCTGTGCAGCCATTAGGCTGCTGGTTTCACTCACTCCCGAGCTGAGTTCCAGCCGGCTCTAACCCCAATAAATTCTAGCTTTGCTAGAGTCCTCTCTGTTCTGATTCACAGAGATCCAGACCCCCCCTTCCTTTTTTTTTTTTTTTAATCTAACAGAATTTTTGACAGGTTTAAAGCTAACTACTTATTTAATCAAAATGTTTACAGCTTCACAACAATTTAATGGTAGATAATCCAAAACAAACAAGCAGTGCAGCAATTCTTATACACTGAAAATAACCCTAAACCCCAGGTGAAAACTTCTTGCCTAATTAGCCAAGACTTCTTCCCCTTCTTGGTGAGCTCCTGCGTAGTCTGTTCTCAACTTGAAAGACACTTATGTGCTTTGTAACTTGGGAAAGACATTAATTATTGATCTACCTTACTCTTCTTTGTTTTTCTCTTCTTTTGGAACTTCAAAATCTATATAGAAATCAGTATGACAGCATGATACATGGTAACCTGGAAGCCATATTAACCACTACGACATGCGTCATTTCTAATCCACACATTTAATCCACATTTCTGTCATTTGATGTTACTGTATTTTTTTTTTAAGAGAAAACAGTTTATTTCATTTTAGAGTTTACAATTCATCATTGAGGGAAACCAAGGCAGGAACCTGGAGCAGAAATGATGAAGAAATGCTGCTTACTGGTTTGCTTATTCCCAGACTTCCTTTCTTATACAACCCAGGCTCACTTGCCTAGGGATGTTACCACCCACAGTAGGCTAGACCCTCCTACATTAATTAGCGATCACGAAATGTCCCACAGACACACCCACAGGCCAATCTGATGGAGGAAATTCTTCAGGTGAGGTTCCCTCTTCCTGTGTGTCAAGTTGACAATCAAGATGAGCCATCACACCACCTCTGGAAGGGATTGATGTAGGTCTTCTGGTACTGCATTAGTTCTCTGAAAAGCGTTGCTATAGGGAGTGTGACACAATCCCTGAATTTCTCTTCTACACGTGTCGGTTTTATTTTTATTGAATTTTTGTGTATTTCATATAAAATATCTCAAACAATCTTAATCATCTTTATACCTTTGTCCCCACTGGAACCTCCCATAGCCCCCTACTGGAATCCATATACTCTGTCATCTGTGTTAAGGCCCAGTGTGTCAAGTCAGTGTCCTCAGACATTTTAGGCTTTTGTCACAGGTCTATGATGTCTCCAGCCATGTGTATTTAGCTATGTTTACAATACCACACGTGAGTTTCTTCCCATTGAGTGGGCTTTTAGTCCAATTAGGTAGCTATTGATTGTCCCCAAGATAAAAGTGCCACTACTGCATCAGTGTCCTATACTGTGCAGGTCATTGATGTGGTTATTTGGTCTTGAAGCTGGTGTTGGACCATCAATTGATGTTCTTCCTTATCACCTTCCATAGTGCTTTCCAAAGCCATGATAGCTAGCCTTCATGGGAAATGGCTTCCAGCTCAGCTCCAGCTCCATTGCTCCAAATCCTATGTCTGAAGTATGTTCTGTCTTCAGAAGTAGGGTCTTACCTTCAAGTTCTAGGGGTCAGTCCAGGGCTATCACAATAGCCTATGTAATTTGGGAAGTCTCTTGGACTACCCTGGCCAACAACTCAAAGGACAGTTTCTCCTGCCTGGCACTGTTTCTTGTTATGTAGCCTTTAGCTACACACATGAACTCATTTAGATATATTGTATGTGTAATTTGTCATTAGGTTGTTGGATTAATATGGTTTCCTCTTAATACTAGCTAGGCATTATTTATTCTCTCTGTCTCTCTGTCTCTCTCTCTCTGTCTCTCTCAACTCTTGCACCATGACTTTCCCATTTAAAATCAGATGGTGAGAAGAATTCTGAAATGATGACTTATGGTAAATTAGAGTTGTTAACTGGAGTTTGAAGTAGTTAAATTTAGAGCTACAGATTTGGAAATCAATGACTTCTAAGAGGAAGTTAAAACACAAGTATAATGCAAACATCTACATGAAACAGGAATTGAATTTAAAATTAGCTTGACTTCTTGGTACCAGAATTTATTTACTGAGTGTTTGATTCATATTTACAGAAATACATATGGAGATGTGTAAAGATGGGATGTGAAAATTACTTGTATTTTCTCCTCAAATTCTTTGTATGCAGGACTTCACATTCACTGGACTTTTACTGCTTTGTGAAGGGATTACAGTGGTTTATCAACTGCTCTTCCCACATGCAGCTTTCTTTGTTGTGGATCCACATTTATACTCACCGTAAGTTGATTTAATGCTGAGTTTCTTTGATCAAATTAAAAATCAGTATTGCCTCCCGCAGCTCATACAAACTCTCCCACCTATCTTCCCAGTGTCCTAGACTTTCACTAGTGTATGGGAATAATCTATTTATTTCTGTATCAAATGTGTAACTAAACTTAATAATATTCAACACTCTTTATTATGCTTATATAATTTCAAATATAGTTCATAATGAGCTCCTTATTTGATTGCCTGTATGTAAAGAACCTTATTGCCTATAAGTGTTCACAAAGAAACCTTCATTTGTTTAATTAAGAACATTTAGCAATCCATTGGCTAATCTAGTTGCAATGCAATTTTCTAGTGAAAGGATCTAGTTAAACTTATTATACATCTTACCAATTAAATTCTTCTAAAGTATCTGGGCAAGCTTTTCCTGCTTACTATATCAGCTCTCCTGCTATAAATTATCACTACGTTAAGCTAGCTGCACATACATGGAATTAATTTAGTCTTGGATTACTGTGACAATATCAGACTCTTTTCTGTAGTACATTACAAGCATTTGTGGAAATTGCAGTCTGTTCTCCATATTTGATATTCCATAGACAGGGTCTGAAAAGTTGGGCAATTTGGAAATTATGACCCCTGTACAAGTTCAGCTAGGACTTCAACATATAGAGTGAGGTATTGCTTTGCATTTTTCGGTCTGAAAGTAACACATAAGACACAATTTTTCTGTAAGTCTTTGATGTTGTTGAGCTATAAAGTGGTGTCTCTTAAAATGTTGTATTTGGAAATCCCAAATCTCAATCATTTGGGAATGATGTCACAAATTTAGATTTCTATAAGACCTAGCCCTACTCTTTCAGAAAGACATCTTCAAAACCACTCTCTTTCTGTCTCTCTGTCTCTCTGTGTTTTTGTCTGTCTCTGTCTCTCTCTCTCTGGCAGAGGCAGGCAGATCTCTGTTAGTTCAAGGCCGGCCTGGTCTACATCATGAGTTCCAGGACAGCTGGGGAGACCCTGTCTCAAAAAGACCAAAATAACAATAACAATAATAATAATAATAATAATAATAATAATAAATCCTTCATTACTTCTGTTAAAATGAATATTCTAACAATTTCTGCTTTAAGAATAGAACTATTGATGCTGAACACCTTTTAAGGTGATTCTTAGAAATCTTTATTTCTTCTTTTGAGAAATCTCTATTCAGTTCCTTAGCTCATTTTTTAACTGGGTTATTTCCTTTCTTCCTTCTTTGTTTTTTGAGTTTGTTATATATTCTGGATATTAAACCTAGTTAGATGTGGCACTGGTTAAGATTTTCTCCCATTCTGTGGGTTTTCTCTTCATTTCTGTTACCAGAGTTCTCTTGGTATCTCTTGCAAGATCAGACAAACCACAAAATATATTTTTATGTGAATTTATTATGATTTATGCCCTTGGGTAGGAAGGGGGTAAATGGGGGAACTTACACAGAGACCAGCACTCTTGCACTGTGGCTCAGAGCCTGCCAATCCAGACCCTTCCAGTGGCCTGCAAGATGGCAAGATGCTCGCAATCTCACCCCAGGTGGGTAAATGCCCATCTTAAGTCCACGTGGGTGAGATGCGGGGCCATCTTTCACTCTACACCCACATGCCTCCCAGCATTCCTGGCAGTTCATGGCTTCAGTCCCAAGATGGCGCAGGAAAAAAACCCTCGCAGTCAATTCTCTGCAGCAGGCCCTGCCCCGTGGAGGAAACAGGCAGTTTGGGACACAACTTCCTTGGTTGCTTCTTTTGATGTACAGAAGCTTTTTAGTTTAATGAGACCCCATTTGTTAATTCTTGACCTTGTTTCCTGAGCAATTGATGTCTGGTTTAGAATTTAAACCACTAAGATTTTATCTTACCCTAGTCAGACTGGCTAAGATCAAGAGAACAAATGATACCAAATGTTGGAGAGGATGTGGGGAAAGGGGAATGATTATCCACTGCTGGTGGGACTGCAAACTTGTTCAACCTCTATGGAAAGCAGTGTGAAGAACTCTTAAAAAACTACAAACGAACCAATTATATGCTCCTTGGCATATACCCAAAGAACTCATGCTATTGCAGAGACACTTGTACATCCATGTTTGCTGCTGCTCTTTTCACAATAGTTAAGAGATGGAAGCAACCTAAGTGTCCCTCAATCGATGAGTGGATAATGAAAATATGGTTACTTTATGTGATGGAGCTTTAGCACTAAACAAAGATGAAATCATGAAATTTTCTGGTAAATGGATGGAACTAGAAACTGTTTTACTAAGTGAAGTGACTCAGAAAAAAACATGACGTATATTGTCCCTCATAGTGGATCCTAGCACCAAATCCTGATAAATGAGTATGTATCCAGACATAATTACAGGAACCAGGATAATGGAAAGGAATCAGGGAGGTAAAGGAAAAGAAAGAACCTGAAAGAGAAGAACAGTAGGAAACAGGCTTTAATAAGGGAGATCTGGATAAAAATAGGGTTATTTTAAGGGGAGGGGGGAGGGAAGATTATACAAGGAACCTAGGGGATAAGGGGAAAGAAGGAGCTCATGAGAGGTAGGATCATAGGAGAATGGTATTATTAAGGGAGAAATGGGAAAACTGGGGGCACCTTCAGTGTGGAAACCATGGTGGAAGGGTTAGACAATGTGAGAGATAAATAATGCCTAGCTAGTTGTAAAAAAACCAGAGGGAACCATATTAGTCCAACAACCTACTTGCAAATTAGACATGCAACTAGATCAAGGAATAAAACATATGTTTAGGCAAGGTTTTTCTGAGAACCTTTGGTCTTTGCCCAAGCTTTATTTACATAACACATGGTAATTAAAAGTACCAGACTGGTGGAACTGCCTTCTTGGATGTTTAACAGCCATACTTTGAGGCCCATACTAATTTTGTCAGAGGGACATAAAGGACAGTTTTTACTCCTTATCCTCCTAGGCCCACTAAGTTTCAGGGGACTATGAGCATCTCTCAAAATGTAACTGTGGTGAGTCACCTGTCCTCTTGATCAAGGGGGTCCTGGAGACCCCACCAGATGGACTTGAACTAGTGTCCAGTCTACAAAGAGGAGGGTGAATACAGAGGTAACATTTCCTCCTTGTTTCCAAGCAAAGCCAGACATGGTCAACCAGGACCTTTGACTTATCTTCACATAGATGGACCTGGTAAAAGAAAAGAGCCAGGGGCTCCTCCAAAGCCCATGTGACCCCTGAGGAACAGATCCTCAAATGGCCTTAAGAGTAAAAATAAATTGGTTTATCTGGGCCAACTGTAGGGTCTTAAACACCCAAAAGGAAAGTATAACCAAAGATTAATGTAGTCAATATAATAGTTTTAAGAGTCCATATGTATAGAACTTGGGGGTACCGAAAAGCAGTGGACAGTAACAGGGATAACAGCATACATGGGCTTCAGTGGTAAGAGGGAGGCTATCGGAGGGTGACATTTGAGAAGTGGGTATATAGATGAATAAGATTGTTTTGGATGTTCTGTATTATATACACACACAAAAAAATCAACGAATTTTAAAAAATGAGTTATGTTTGAGGAGGAATCGTAAAAATTTACTTCATGTTAAGTAGTAGAGGTGATAAACATTACCATTGAGAGCTACGTGATGATTTTATTATATCCATACTCAGGTGGCAAGCAAGGATCCAAGTGTAAAAAATTACGACTAGTAATAATCAGATCTAGTGTTAATCAGATATATAGAGATTAGAGACACATGTGCAAAAATGTAAGCATCAGTTTCATTAAAAATGAGTTTTTCTGTATGGAACAGTATATTTTAAAATGAAATGGAGATCTTTTTAAAGGTTAAAACCTCATTCAATTTTATGTCATATGGTTTATACTGAGTTCAATATTGTATAACTGTATTAATTCAATTGTGAACCTAAAAATTTACAGCCACTTTTGAAAGAGATGTATCTTTTCTCTAGAAATTATCTAATATGTTAAAGCTGTAATGAGATGCTTATTTTAATCATGTGGTTATTAAATTAAAAAAGTAAAATACGTTTAATCCATTTAGTAAAATATTTGTTCGACATCACCTCAAATCTGTATTGTCAAGTGTACTGACTGAATAAAACTGTCTACCCATGCTTTATTAAAAAAATAGAAAAAACTATCATAAGATAGACTCACCATTGCTGAGACACAAATAGTTCCTTCTGACGAACAACTCTAAGACTCCTCTGTAAGAGGAAATTAATAATTGCAGTCTGTTATTACTATTCTTATGGTGGCAAGGTCAATTCTAAGAGAAACTAGCATGTTTTCCAAATAATTATCATTCATTTAATTTATGTATCTGTAAATCTTAAATAAAATACTGTAGTTTTATTTTATAATAACTTTTCAATCATGATACTCTATAAAGATCTGCCAGGTAGATGAATACATGTAACTCTAAGATTTCTTTCCATTCTCTCTGTGGTTAAATAACAAAAGTCAGTAGTCTTCTTCCATAGAGGCCACAGGTAAATCTCTCACTGCTTCCTTTAAAAGTTCAAGATGTTGTTCACTTTATGCCATTTCTTTTTCTTTTATCCTTTCTGAAGAAAAAAACTGCATGTTCATGACAAGATACAAATCAGCAAAAAATTTTAAATGTCTGATGCCCAACTAAAACATGGCTCTGACTGTGAATTCCTTAATTAATTTCTCCTCCTTGATCTTCAAGCTTGACTTCGGGGGAAAAAAAACAAACAAACAAAAAAAATATTTCTTGGATATTACTGAAGTTTAATCAGATGGAAAAAGGAACAAGAGAAAGATATTCGAAGAGAAGGGATTAGGTAAAGAGTGCTGAATGATGGAAAGTAAAGTTTGAAAAGACATTTTGGAAGCAGTAGGGAGATGAGCAAGAAAATAATTTTATTTTAAATAAAACTTACTTTGAGATTGTTTCCTGCATAGTCTCCAAGAACTTACAGCAAATGATTTGAGTATTTTCCAAGTCCTTCTTCTCATGAGGACAATTTTTGTTCATCTAAAATTCCAGTCTGGGAGTCCAACATATGGGACACACCTGCATATATATTCAGTCTTGGAATCAAACATATGTAACATGCCTGCATATGTATTACATTCTCCCAGTCATGTCTTTGTGGAATAGGGACGGAAAGCATGAAAGCTCTTTGCTCTGGACACATAATGCACGCGCTAGAAGCAGCCGTGCTCCCTATTCTTTTTATTTTCTTTTGAGGTCATTTTTTTCTGTTATCTTATATAAAGTATGTATTTGCTAGTTTCCCTATATTTTCAAAGAACTATAAAGAAACAGGAATTGTGTTCTTTGCCTGTCTTCCTTCCTTCCTTCCTTCCTTCCTTCCTTCCTTCCTTCCTTCCTTCCTTCCTTCCTTCCTTCCTTCCATCCTTTCCTCCTTCCCTTTTCCCTCACCGCCCCTCTTTCTCTTTCAACAACTGATTTTTTTTTTCTTCAGTAAGTACTACCAAAATCCTACATTGTTTAGTGACTTTTTCCTCCAGGTGGCGTTTGTTAATACTTTAAAAAAAACAACCCAGCCTGTCTACCCCTAATCTTCCTGCCAGTCAGAAAGCTGATTAACGAATTGTATAGGTTATCAGAGGCCTGAAAATTAATTTTTACATTTTTTCACATATACCCTGAGGCATTTTTATGTTATTTTGCTTATCTAGTTCACTTCTCTGTTTCTAATGGAGCAAGAAAACAACAAATTTTACCCAACTTATTTTGACTTGCAGGTCCCCCCCTATATTGCTATAACTTAATTATCAGGGACTATGGAATGCATGCTTCAGGTGAAGTAAGAAATGATTATATTTATCTCAAAGTTTTCAAGAACAGGTAATTTGTTATAAATACTTTTATCAAGAAAATTAAGCAAAAATCTAACATCAAACAACATTATATATTTTGTCCTCTGCTATACTGTGGTATGAATGACTTGTGCTTACACTATTTAAATGATACTTTACAATTTTCATTATTTTTATTTTATGTGTATGAGTGTATTGCCTACATGTAAATGCACCCATATTGTGCAATGCCTGCAGAAGTAAAAGGAGGGCATTGGATCCCCTAGAACTGGAGTTATGGATGGCTGTTAGTTTTCTTAGTTACCATGTGGGTTCTGGGAAGGAACCCAGATCTCCCTTTAACACAGATACTTGAAGAGACTTTTCTTATCGACAATACATTTTATTAAAAAATATATTCCTAGTTTTTTCATTTCAAAAACTTAAGTTCA
The DNA here is from genome assembly GCF_000622305.1 of Nannospalax galili. Lineage (NCBI taxonomy): Eukaryota > Metazoa > Chordata > Mammalia > Rodentia > Spalacidae > Nannospalax > Nannospalax galili. Next base: position 1,129,528 of record NW_008348789.1, read on the forward strand.
TTCTTGTTTAAGAAATAATCATCCTAGATGTATGAAAAATAGTTTGTCCTAAGTACAACTCTGTATTACTTATTTACCTAAAAATATTTGTAGTACATTATAAATCTTTGTGCTCCAAAGCACTTCATCCCCAGTGAAACATAAAGTCTCTCAGCTGTTCCCTATCTAATAATTGAATAATTGTGATTATCTTCTTCGGGGACTAAATTAGCATATGTCTTAAGCTAAACACATTCCACATTATCTTTCTAATTCCTTCAAGTCACATCACAAGAATGAATAACTTGTGTGATGCTAAGTGCTTCCCAGAGCTTTCGCCAAGAGCCCTGCTTCATTTGGGAGCCTGTCTCACTTTCTGTTAACATGCATGATGTGTCAGAAAGCATATTAAACACTGTCAGAGGTTTTGTTGGCTATGCAGGTACATCTTTGTTCCATGGTGCTTGCTATTCTAACTGTGTAACCAAGCAGACCCCGATTTCATGAACGACTTGTGATAAATCAAATAATTTTCTTATTCTTCCACATTCTCATCCATATCATACATAAAATAAGAGTATCAGTGGGTTCCAACGTTCTCAGATCATTAATGGAACACACACAATAAAATACCAAAAAGTGGTGTAATTCTTATGAAAGTTGGAGCTTAGCTTTTGTTTACTCTGTCATCCAGTCCATCACAAGTATTTTAAAGTATCTGCTATCTTGTCCTTCCTAAGTTTTTAACCTAAGATTTTGACCAAAGCATGTTTTCTGTGTGTTAACATATTTCTGTCTTTAGTCCCAAAATGCTTGCAGTAGGAGTGATCTTCTATTGTCATTGATAGTCACTCTTTGTCATTCATCAATAGGTAAGGCAGTTTTCAAGGGCATCAGGATAATAAAATTGAGCTAGAACTTGAAGAACTGAAACTATTTTTTTTAAATTTATCTTCTTAATTTGTTATCTTCGACTATTATTTTAATATGATTTTTATTCTCTAAGCCAAGGGAAATTTTTAAATATTTTTCCCGTTTCTACTTTTATCTAAGCTAAAATAAATACTACTTCTAACCGTGGGGAACAATACTATTTAATAATTCATTTCTAGTGTTGAGTATGTAGTTCTGTGGAGCCCACTTCCTAGCATGTGGCAGGCCAGGTGTGGGATCCTTGGCACTGGGAAAAAAATTAAAAAGATAAAAAGGAAACACAAAGTGCCATTTACTCTCCAAATCTCTTTTTCCAAATTCTTCAAATCATTCACCTACTACAATGTTATGAACACTGAAAAAATACATATAACTGTAGAAATCAGGAGCAAATCACTGAAGTATTAGTATTAAATTAGTGAGTACATGGTGAATTTTGATTTTTAGATATTTGATGTTGGAACACTTTTAACTAAAAATATCTTTTTGGTTCTTCCTTCTAAGAAGGCAAGGATATATCACTGAAATAGACTTTTTCTAATCTCTGTAAATACCTATTAAAATTGTGTTATTTAGTTATACAGACAGATAACCAGTCTTTCCACTGATGTAAAGATTTTATAATGGGATATTTGGGGAAGACCTGTCCAATTTTAGCTTTATTGAAAACTAACTTGTAATTTTCTTCTGTGTCTGTTCCATATACAAGATCATGAGAAAATAATTTTCTGGCAAAGGTGTACAGGTTGTTGCTATGATAATATATGTCAAACTGTACACAGTAGTCCCTGCTTGGGGACAACTGGTCAGTGGATGACAAAGGCAGATCACCTCAGTAACAAATCATCTTAATACCATGAAATGTGATGTCAAAACAAATACTAAGCCAAAGGGAAATGGTGGTGTTTCCTTCATTACATGAAAGTTGTACTAAATTCACCAACATTCAATGGGCAAAACAGTTACATGTATCTATGGTTTAATAGAGCTATAATACAGTGATCATAGCCTTTCTGTCCCAAACACTTTTGTGAATGGTGTAGACACACTTTTGGTCGTATAAATTACCACCAAACTGACAGGAATATTTTGAAAGTAAAAGGGGGATTGTCAATAATTTCACCTTCATATTGTAAGTCACCCTATATACCGAAATGAAATGGTATTGATAAAGAAACCTCTCTTCACATGATGAAAAGCAACTCTGGCCTTGGAAAAGTGGGGACCTGTGCTTCAACATCAGGTAGTCTCAGTTGTTGCATTCCATGACTCACACCCTACAGAGGCAGCTGCAATAACACTTATTCATTCAGGTATAAGCCATCTATTAAAAAACCCCACATTCTCCTCAATTGGCACATAGATTTAATTTTCTAACAATTCCAACCAGTAATCAGAGTGACTTACTTTTGTAGATTGGTGCTATTGATGCATAAAACTTAATGGATAACTCCTGGAACCTATGATTTAAATATTGAGACTATTCATTTCTACCTACATATGTAAGTTTATATTTTACTCACCCCCAAATTCTCACAATTTCCTCCTCTTTTCCATTTATCTGAATTTTATTTGTTCTTCCTATGTTCTCCTAGGAACATAAGTGTATAAATAGTGTACATAATTCTTAACATAAGTAATAATCTAGTTTAATTGAAGTAGATTATTCCTCTACACAGTTACACAATTATTAACAAAAAAGCTGTTCTTAAATGCTATTCATCAATTTTCATTTGGTATAATATATTCATTAATATGATTTATTAAATTCATTATTAAATAAAAGTAAACATAGACCCTTTTAGCTATGACTGTGCCTATATTTCAAAACTACTCAAATATAAAATAACTGAATCTCAAACATATTTACTGTACCATATAATAAATAGTGATATTTTCTCAAGTATTTCATATTACTGGATACTTTGATCAGTAGGTACAAACTTTTTAAAAGCTAGGCAAATTATGGAGTACATTCTTACACATAGTATTAAAAATGTAAGTAACACTTTTAACTATTGAATCTAAACCCTGGAATTATAATTTCATCAATGAGATGTTTTTATTTGAATTTATGTATTATTGCAAGCATATCTACACACTAATATAATGAATAAAAGACAGGAACTTTTAAAAAAATATTTTAACGTGTATGAGTATGTATTATCTGCATGTATGTAAGTGCACCCACATTGTGAAATATCTTCAGATGTCAGAAAAGGGTGTTAAATCCCCTAGAAGTGGAGTTAGGACAATAGTCAGTTACCATGTGTGTGCTGGGAAATGAAACCTGGGCACTCTGCAAGAGCAGCCAGTATTCTTAACCACTGAGTCATTTCCCCAGCCCTAATACAGAAAAATTTTAAAACATTATAAAAAAGAATATTAAATCAACTGAAGAAAGGTAAATAAAAATAGGTGAAATATGAATATTAATTTTTATTATCCTATAATACATTTTAGTTTTTCTGCAAATGAAAATATGTGGGTTTGACCTAAATTTTCTGATACATTGCTGAATTTGAATAAACTTTTTAATATGTACTTTGTGATAGGAAACTGTACTTTCAAAATACACTTTATGACTATGGTTCCAATATTATATTGAATGACTGTTCTGATTATATGTATACATTTTGATAAAAGAAGGAAAACAAAGGACATGGTCATGACGTAGTGCTGAGATATTATTGGTAGCTGGTCATAGTGGCCTACGTGAGAAGTTGAGGCAGGGGAGTCCTGAGTGCAAGACCAGCGTATGAAATGTGGTGAGGTTGCAGGCCCAGCCAAAGCTAAAGAACACAAAACAAATGAGCCAGATAAGCAAATGCAGGGAAGCAGAAATCTATGTCTTCTGTAGAATGTGAGCAATTCTTTCCAATTAGTAATATGTACACTCCGAGGAACATAGACTTCCTTCTGAAAAGCCCATATTCTCACAACTTATTCAGAATTATTACAATGTCCACACTGGATAAAAAATTTGGAAGGAAAGTAGTATGGTATTGTAGATCCTTGACTGAGAATCTGCATTCCTCTCCCACATGAGACAATCTGTATAATAATAAAATTTTCATTGTATATCAGTTCTACTAGAAAGATTAGGATACAGATGTAAGTAGGGCAATTCAATAGCACTACAAAAGAGCCCATAATCATTCCATCACACCTGATATTTCTTTCTCAGAAACATTGCACTCTAAAAACCAGCCCATTCCCCTGAGAATTCTGAGGCTTCAAGGGAGGGACAGGATGGAAATGGCAGTTTGGGGCCCCCACAAAGAAAAGTTTCCGCTGCACTGGATGTAACTGCCTTAACTAGGGCAAACCAATATTTCCTCTAAAATGCCAGTTAGTGGAAATTTTCGGTTTTGTGAGACAAAGGTTCTATCGTAACTTTCAATCTTGCCCCTGAAGTGCAAATCAATATATGATATCAAAATAAATGAGCAAAGTTAGGCACTGATAAAGCTTTATTTATAGGAAGACTCAGAAGGACAGAACATGAAGATTACAGTATGCTAATCTCTAATTAATCTAAATCCATATCTGAATAGATCATGTTAGTGTTTAAGTTTTCTCTATTACTGAAAATATTTATGTAGGACTTTCTGACCATGATGCCAAGGTAACATTACCAGGGGCAGCTGCTAAACTAAGAAGTATTTTCAAAGATGCACAGATATTTGTTGGAAAGAAATGTGTGATGGAGGTGCTTGAACAATCTCAGTGCCAGAACCATTTTTGGCTTCAAAGAAAAGTAAAGGAATGGTATCAGGACTCTGAGGAGACATACTGCTCAGGCAACAGATGATTGGAGGGTCAATATTTCTTTAGCAATGGTTGGATGCTGAAAATGATTTTTTCCTATTTATTTCCAAGCCATGAAGACAGAAGCCTGTTACTTTGTGATCGAGAAGAGCCAGGGGGACTTATAAACATTTAACCGGATGGAAATACATAGAGTGTTTAGATAGGAGTTCATGCTGTGATGATGCAGTTGTGTTTGTTTACAGGCAGTGGAGTGGTCTCATTTGACTCTAACAACTCTCTGATCACTAGGGAATCAAGGTATGCAAAAAAATCACAATACAGTGTGCCCTGTAAAAGTTCCATAGCTTTTGAAAATATATTTAGAAGTATTTGGAAATGTTTGGTAACATTAGGTAGAGGCATATTTACTGTGTTTGGGTAACAATATTTAATTGGTTTGTTTATGTTTCAATTTCTCATTTTTCCCCAGATACAGTGCCTCATTTTCTAGCCAAGTCTGCCTCAAACTTACTATTTTCTTTCTTCAGCCTCCTTATGATTACAGGCATAAATCATATCCAATTTATTTTAACTTCTTAGATTATATTCCATTTTATATAAGTTAATCCTTCTGGAGTTTTAAGTAATTTTCTATTTGAGAGAGAAATATATGATGTTTGATTTCTGGTTTTTTTTTTTTTTTTTAAGTTTAATTTAAACTTTTTTGAGAAATTCATCCCTGAGTACTGTATTTACATCATTTCCATCCCCCATCTCACACTTCTAAGCCTTCCCACATTGACTGCACTCCCACTTAAAGCCTGGACCTTACCTTTAATTAAAATTGTTTAGTATACATACATACATACATACATACATACATACATACATACTACTGGGTCCATTTAGTGGTGTTCATGTACACATGTCTTATGTAAAGTGCTGGCCACTCAGATTAGATAACCTCTCAGAAAGCTTTCTCCCTGGAGAAAACCGATTCTTCCTCTCTCCAGCTACTGATTGCAGGTGGCTTTTCACCTAGATTTGCAGTCCTGTGAAATTTCCCTAATCTACATTCCCATGTTGTGTCCCAGGGGCCTGGTTTCTCTAAGGGGCAGGGCGTGCTATGGAGAATTGACTGCAGAGAATTAGCCATGGAGGGAGGGCCTTCTGTGGGCCATCTTGGGATGGAAGCCAAGAATGGCATAGTGGGAGTGGAGAGATAGATGGCCCTGGGGTCTCACTGAGTAGGCATTTACCGACCTGGGGAGAGATTGTGGGCCCAAGATGTGTGGGCAAAAGTTATGGGAGACTGTGGGTAGGCGAGGAAACGATCTGGAATGGGGGGTCCAGCCGCCAGAGCTGAGTGCCGGGTGTCGGGTGTTCAGGTGTTCATTTCTTTGTAATTTTCTCCACCCCCCCAAGATATAAAATGAAAATTTCAAATAAAAATGTCATGTGGTTTGTCCAATAGTGCCCTGAGCAAAAGATCCTGGAAAAGTGAGGGTGGGTCAAAAAGAGAATGGGAAGATGAAAATTCAGTGAGACACATGTCAATTGGTGTTGTCATTATATAGGTCTTCTTCAACTGTTTATTTCTGATTTACTGTAGTTCAAAAAGTAGATTTTTAAATGAATTGAACTGACTTTTTTTTTAAAAAAAAAAAGAATTCTTGGTATTAAAAGGTTTTAATCAAAGGGGAATTAACTGGAGAGCTATATTTCAATAATCTATGTTTTTATCCAAATAGATTCTTAAACTTTAAAGTACAAGGCTTCTATTTATTTATTTGCATATTTATTATATTTAAAAATTATGACAGTATATTTTTAAGCATGGCTTCAAAGGCATTTGAATTATATTTACACAGTTAATAAAGTTCTATCTTGGTAGTGCTAGTAATTCACGGCTCAGTGTAAGAGGGAATTGTTTTTATATAATTTAGTATTTCAAGGGCAAATATCAATGCTTTTTTTACAAGCTTATCATTTGGAAAACATTATTTTAAGTTATGATCTTATATTCTCTATGATCAATGACTAAGAATATCATAAAATTCTGGAACTCTTTCCAATTTTCTTACACTACTTTGAAATTCAATAACTCTCTAAATATTAGTAAATAAAATCCTTGTTTCTATATGAATATACTAGTGATCGCCACTAAATCAGAGTTTATGATGGGGAGTGTAACTTCTAAATTTTAATCAAGAAATGAACCATCAGGGATATAGAGATGACTCAGTGGTTCAGAGCACTGGCTGCTCTTGCAGAGGACCAGGGTTCAGTTCCCAGCACCCATATGGCACCTAAGAACCATCTGGAACTCCAGTTCCAGGAGATCTAATGACCTCCTCTCTCATCTGTTGACATTGCATAGCATAGTTATATTTGTATGAATGCAAGTAGGATACTCAAACATATAAAATAAAAATTAACAAATTTTTAACAGCACAATAATGAACAGACTATATTTCAAATGATTCAAATAGAATAAATTCAAAGCCAATAGCTGAAAAACAATTTAACTCCTGAATATGTATACTGAGGATGCTGTATTTATTTGGAAGATAGTTAATTTGTGTCAAAAAACATCACTGAGGACCTAAAATATATTTGACATATTTCCTTCTATACTCAGCTCCATTTCTCCTTTATAATTCTAATTCCAACGTTCACAATGAAGGAGGATACAAACACTTTGGGATATATAATATTTGTATTTGTTACTTAGAAAAACAATGAAAAATAGAATAGATATTGTCATTTGATTACTGTCTAAGCAATTTAGTTATTGGGCAGAAAAATATATTAAAATCGCTTCTAAATTTACTAGGGTAAAGCCCTAAACAGTGTTGTCTTATTTAGACAACTCTCCATAGGTCTCATAGATTCATGCAAGTCTTATATAGAAAGCACAACTTTGTGAAAAATCAGTCTTTCAAAGAAAAATCAATCAATGATTATTCTCCAGTAATATATAGATCATTTCCTTCTCAAATTTAGTGTGAGAATTCTCAGTGTTCTTGAATAATGGCACATGAGTATGTACTGGTATCCAGTTGAGGCTTTTCTTTTTTTTTCTCTTGTTTTACTTGGGGCCATGGAATCTTCATTTTGCTGGAATCCAGTTGGGACTGCTCTTTCTTTCCCTGTGTTACTGGGGCCATGGAAACTGACTCCATTTTATGATATCCTGCAACATGATATACTATGAGTTACAACAAAGATCCTTTTCTCTGAATCAATATCTTCTATCAATATTCACAAAACACTGGGTGACAACTGTTATTGCCAATGGAAATGAAGCAATATGAAAAATAAGTCACACCCTTTAGCAATAATTTTGTGTAGCAAGCTACTTATAAGATGGTTATGCACTGTTATATGTTATATAAGCAATAGCTTTAGTTGATCCTTATGAGCGAAGTAAATGCATTATCCTAATAGGAATTTCATACACTAGTTATATTGGTTAGTTGTCAGTAGCAATAAACAGTGCCATTCCTCATGAACATAGATATTTAATGATGTATTCTAGGAAACCATTTTCATGGTTTCTTTGTTTTGTTTTTTGTTGGAGTCAAGAAAGAGGAATGATTTTAGTACATTTCATGTTCTGTTTCAATTTTGCTAAAATAATTCTTTTCAAATCCAAGGTTGAATGGTATAATAGAAATTTATATGTGGCATATAGTTATACATTCAATGATGTTAAATGATTATCATTCATCTCTCACATGTAGGTCCTTTTTCTCTATGTTATCTCTTTAAACTGGTGAACTTTCCTGGGATTCCCCTCAAATCCTTCAGCTTATCACTCATTATGTGGTGTCATATAGTCACTGCAGAATTTCAATTCTCTCTCACAGGCAGCAACATATTCTAATGAATTCTAATAACATTTCAGTGAAATGTTGTCTGAACCATGCACTCACATGCACACAGACACACTGAACCCACAAATAAATGCATATCATTTGTCCTCTTCACTTTTTGTCAAGAGTACTTAAAATATTCTGTGGCCAGTATAATCTGCTTTTCAAATACCACACTATATTATTATTAGTCATATCAATTGACACACATGTGCTTAAGTGCTTTCATGTGGCCAATTTCTATATGACTTAGAAATAGAATCAAAGCTTACCCCATATTTTAAGTAACTGCAGTCAGACATTCATAAACAATGTGGTTAGATGGGAGGAAGGAAAAGAGGCTCCAAAGATCTTTTCTTTTTTTTTCTATTTGTTAGATGAGAGAATAGCAGAAGGAAGCATTAGAAAGAAGGAATTGGAAAAGAGAAAAAGAAATATAACCCACAGCGTTCAAATTTAATGTTTTCCATGCTACTTTTGAAATGTTACTTTTAGTGACTCACACTGATTTCAACAGTAGACTTTCATTCATGGTCCTGATGATCCAATTAAAGCAAATACATTGAACCTTTGTGTTAGAGCTATTATGAAACAGCATCATGGTGGAAGCACGATACAGATTATAAAAGAGATAAATTAGCATAAAAAGGGTATCAACTATTTGAGAAGACCATTGCTATTATTTTGTTTAAATTTCAACCAATTTTCTTTTTAAATGTCTTGCTATCTCATAATACACAGATGTGATTATTTCCAAGATAACCTCCAATTGAAAAGTTTAAAATTTAAACATAGGTTTAAAAATCAGGTTGCATACTTAGATATGAGGCTTATCTAAAAAGACTTATCTATAATTCCTTTGGAGATTTTGCTACAGAAATAGAAGGTGGCTAAAGATATCCAGAGCAACATTGTGAACATATTTGGTAACATCATATATTAAAGGGGCATGGGTTTGTTTGTTTGCTTTTGTATGTACAACACTTAAATATACTGCAGAGTTTCTCAGATATGTAAGTGAAGTATTAGTCAAGTGAGAACATAAGATTTAAAATAATCAAGCATTATCAAAGATTCCTTTTAAAAACAAAAGTGAATTTTCCATTTCTATCCACTCGAGAGACTATTACATCTGTTTGGCACTTTAGACAGATCTCAAAACGCACTTCTATAACTATGGAGTTAGTATTAGAAACCTTGGCTCTTTGATGAACAGGAATCACTCTAATAGTAAGAGCTCACCATTAGGAGTCTATTCAACAATATAAGCTATATCATGGGCATGGGCTTCTCAGAAAACTACATGACTGAAGAATCAAGTAGGTAAGTAAGTAGTACAGAGCAATGGATAATTTGCAATTTAATTTTCATTATTGCTGAGTCCAAATGGTTACATGAACAGAGCAAAATTTTATTCCAGTACTAATTGATAATTTAGAAAGAAATCAAAATAGATAAATTATATTTTCAATAAAATTATTTTCCTTATAATAAGCTAATACACTTCTGTTTTTACTTTTTAAACTAATACAAAGCCAAATTACACTATTATAATTCTCCAAATGAACTTCTATCACCACTACTTTGATACATGTGTAAGGTATATGTTTTTTGTTAAAAACTGATTAATTTGAATATGAAATGTCTCACATAAGCTAAAAACCTCAAATTTGGGGCTGGAGAGATGGCTCAGCAGTTAAGACTTCCAATCTCTGTGGGCACTGCATGACACAGGTGCATGTACATGCAGTCAGGAAATACACTCACTCATCCATATAAATAAAAGTAATAAAACTGTGGTGCTATTTTGAAGTTTTTGAAACATTTAGGAAATGGTACTTAGTGGACAAAAGTAGATCATGGGTAAAGAACCTTTAAATATTAAAATAGGGCTAGAGAGATGGTTCAGTGGTTAAGAACACTGACTGTTCTTGAAAAAGACCCAGGTTTGAATCCCAGCACCCACATGACAGCTAACAACTGTCTGTAACTCCAGTTCCAGGGCATCTGATAGCTTCTTCTGTCCTCCACAGGCATTGCATGACACTGGTGCACTTACCTACATGCAGGCATAATACTCATACATATAAAATAAAAATAGTAAATCAAATACTTAAATATTATGACTCAGTAGTTATAAGTACTGGCTTCTTGTGGAAGATCCAGTTCAGTTCCTAGCACCCACATGGGCAGGTAACAACAGGCCCTGTGTGCAGTTCTAGGGGAATCTGATGCCCTCTTTTGGCCTCCACCAGCATTGCTATATGTGCAGGCAAAACACTCATACCATAAAACAAAATATTAATAAATAAATAAATTCATGCATTCATTAATTTACAAAGAGATTATACCCACCAGTGTTTCTAGCCTTCTTTCTCTGCTCCTGGGTCCACTGTTATGTGAGCATTTTCCATTACACATTAAGATTGTCTTAAATACCGTCAAAACTTTCCCAACCTGATAGACTATATCCTTCTGAAGTGAAACAAATACTTATTTCCATAAATTGCTTCAATCAGTTAGTTTGTCACAGTGATGAGAAAACTAATGCATATGGCAGCTCATTTGATGATATCATTACTTGTAGTTCTGGCATAGTTACTGATGGGCTTCTCCATGTTGGTAACCTTCTTATTGCCATCACACAATCCTAACCAATCCACAATACAGAGACAACCAAGGTGTTTGCTCTCTATTCCTGTTTTTTGTAGTTTCTGCTGAAAATTAAGTCCATATGTTGCTAGGTGACTTTTCCAACAACAACAAAGATTTAAATATCTCTTTTGTCACAGTAGCAGCAAAGTCTTATTAAAAGAAAACTATTTCCCTCTAGTTAAGAAAATGAAATCTCTGGCCCAAGTGGAGACTTAACATTCCATTTCGGAAAGCAGATGACCTGGCTAAGTGATCTCCCTTCAGGAAGGTGGGGCCAGCCCTAGGAAGGTAGGCTAACCTAAAGTCATGATATGCGATAAGAGAAATAATTAGCACGTTAATGAGGTCATGTACTTTTCCTCCCTAGAATTCCTGGCCCCTGGTGCCATAGCTTACAGAGCCATTGCCATGCACCTTCACAAACCTGCCCACTTCTCTGAATTATCCAGAGGTATAAATTTTCCTTTTCTCTCTTTTCTAAGCATGCTTTCCCAAATACTTTTGGCTTCTCTCTTTCTCTAAAGCTCCACTCCCCACCATAGAGCTGATCGTCCACCTTGCGACCGACCTCTGTACCAACTTAACTTATACAGCAAAGCATTTTCTTTCTCTCCTCCACTTCTCTCAGCCCCAGACAGCTGCCTCATTTATTGCTTTCCTGCCTTGTGGCTTTTCTTTGAACTCTAGTAAAATGCTTCTGTTTGAGGCTGTTCTTAAATTCTTTTGTTAATTAGATTAAGAATCCCAAGAAGAGACCCAGCATTTCCTACTATCACTTTTTTTTTAAGTTTGGTTAAGGAAACTGCACTTTTTTGTTATAGTACATTAATAAACTATGTTGTCCCTTCATAGGGGTTATTATTCGTTGATAGTTCTTTTGTGTCAATGAAGATCCCCCAGAATGTCCTACTGTTTGCTCTGATATGAACTTAAGTCTCTGTGATTTAGTGGTTGTGATGAAACTCATATTTCAGTTTGTATACTTGGAGTGAAGCTAAGTATCTCTTTATATGATGTTACTTAATGGAGGATCTAGTAAAACAGATTGATCTCTCTCAAGCAGGAAGATATGGTGTCAGAAGACAGGTTAGACAGACTGTGTTTCCAATCAGCAGTGTCACCCTATGGATTTGGAATTTACCTTCTCTGTTTCTATTTCTCACTCATTCTCGCCCTCTCTTTCTCTAACACACATACATCCACATACAACTCATTAATTTTCTTTCTGTAAAGTGCCCTGATTAACTAAGCTGTTGGTATCAGTAATGATTCTGAAGAAACAGAATTAAGGATAAGATTTGTGTCTGAGTTTTCAGGAAATAATTTTCTAAAGTTTTTTATATTCACACAGCTGATGTATCCATGCCAAGTTCGAAATGGCATCCATAGTTTGTACCATGAAGTGGCAATATTATTAATCAAACAGCTTTAAGAGGAAAGGGCCTAGAGAGTCCTGTATATAATTTCTCTAAGCACATTTCTCAGGGTAAAGATTATGATAAAATTGGTTACCTTAAAAATCATTGGACAAGGTATAGATGAAAAAAGGTGTATTTAGAGTAAATCAATATTCAGGTCAAGAGCCATGCATAACCTGAAACCTATGTTCTGAAAAATACTCTTAGTTCCTATTCTTACAGAACAGATTGCTTTTTTAAAATATCTCAACTGTCATCCTGAGTGGCTGAATTAACATGCAAATTGAATATCCAATATGGTAGCATTAGACAAGGTATAGATGAAAAAAGGTGTATTTAGAGTAAATCAATATTCAGGTCAAGAGCCATGCATAACCTGAAACCTATGTTCTGAAAAATACTCTTAGTTCCTATTCTTACAGAACAGATTGCTTTTTTAAAATATCTCAACTGTCATCCTGAGTGGCTGAATTAACATGCAAATTGAATATCCAATATGGTAGTATCTGCCTGTGAAGTAAGAGCAATGACTGGGAGAAGTAGAGGCAGGACTCAGTGTTAGAATGGAGATGTGTTGGAAGACCCTGGTGAAGTTGGAACATTAAGTCGCTAAATTCAGATGAGGCTATTTTCCCAGGAGAACCAACTTCTGTATTCTAGAAGAGGAAATTAAACTTCATTGCCTAAGGAAATTGTAATAGCCTCCCCTGAAGCAATTTGCTTGCAAGACTGCTAAGCTTTCCACCTTACTTCATCTTTGCTTCTAGTTCTATTAGAGTCAAGACTCAACAGTCCTCTAAAGGGGAAAAGTATAGTACCACTCATGAGAAGATACACAGCAGAAAAATAACATTTTTCTAATTATTGTAGATAGAATTATGAATAAAAAGTGGAAATACTATACAAAGATTCTATGTTGACTACTGCAACTTGCAGAGTTAGAATTCTGGTATTTTGTTTCTTTGATTGGCTGAATTATAAATAATTCTTATTTATATATTCTTGGAGAGGAAAGGAAACACATCTCAGCCTTGCTGAGAAAAATAAATTTGGAAGAGGAAATCCAGAAACCAAGTGAGAACATTTTCTGTACAAGTAAACTAAAACAATAGGGACCGAGCCATTAACCTAGGAAGTTTAAGTGTGTTGCATTAACTGGATCTCTGAATCACAGAAACAAAATGGAAGTCCTCTCAAGATCAAAAGCACAGTTTTCATTTCCACCAAAAGAATCACTAATCAAAAGAACAATCTCCAAATACTAAGGCTCTCAGGCACTGTAGACATTGACTACATGATCATCCTTCTCCTAGAAATGAGATAGGCACCTGGGAAGTTTAAGTGTGTTGCATTAACTGGATCTCTGAATCACAGAAACAAAATGGAAGTCCTCTCAAGATCAAAAGCACAGTTTTCATTTCCACCAAAAGAATCACTAATCAAAAGAACAATCTCCAAATACTAAGGCTCTCAGGCACTGTAGACATTGACTACATGATCATCCTTCTCCTAGAAATGAGATAGGCAAGAAGCTACCCTACAAACTAATTTTAAAATTCACCAGCACAAAAAGAATGATATTGAATTCTTATTTGATGTGTATAACCAGAAAAGTTCTCTACGTCAAGACAATCAAAATAACAGGAGGCTTGAATCAGTCACTGCTCCTCATTCATTTTCTGTACTTTGAGCCCATTTAGTCTCAAAACCTCTTGAATGAAATAATGGCTGTTTCCTGAAGAATGACATTATGTTTTCAAAACTTTACCCTGTTAATCTTCCCCAGTTCACCTCAAAGAGACCTAGTCTTTTACCAGTTTGACTATACAATAGAGAAAAAATAAATACACATTTTGGTGACTACTACTGGACACTTGTTCTGGAATGACACTAATTCTAGGAGAGGCGAATTCCTACTTTGTTCACTAAGGAACATGATGGCTCTTGGAACTTAGGTGATAAATGGAGTGTAACTCAAGTCGGCTTTACAGAACTGCCGAGTTTTCCCAACCTCACCTATTCTGCAATCATTTCTTCAATACCCACATCCATAATTGAAATATATAGAATAAATGGCTGATAAAGACTTCAAATAACTTCTCTGATCCATACAGTAAAAGCTATTATAAAGAGAAAGCCATGAGAACTGATTCTACCTAACAAAATACTCAATAAAAAACAACCATGGATTCTGACAGGGTTTTTTGTGATTAATGCCACCAACAAGAATGTAAAAGACACGTGGATGACTATTCTCACACTTTCCCATTCAACTTTCCTATTTGGCCTGTGGAGAAGACAGATGGGTTTTAGATAATGGTAATGGATTATCATAAACTTAACCAGGTGGTGACTCTAATTGTAACAACTGTACCAGATGTGATTTCATTGCTTGAACAATTAGCATATCCCCTGGTACCTGGCATAAGTTATCTATATAAAAAAGCAATTTTTTTTTCTATTTCTGTGGGAAAATAACCAAATTAGCAGTTTGCTTCTGGCTGGCAAGGCCAACAGTACAACTCCACTGTCCTCTTTTAGGGGTATAGCAAATCTCAAATTCTGTGTGATAATTAAGTTCAAAAAAATTCAGTTCACATTTTCTTTCATGAGACACCACACTAGGCTATTACACCAATGATATTTTGATAGCAGAAACTAGAGAACAAAAAGTAGCAATTACCCTACACCTATTAGCTAATTATTTGCCTATCAGTGGAGTATGAAATAAGTCTGACAAAAATGCAAAGCACAGCACTTCTACTTCACTGAAATCACTGGTTGTACCGTATTTGTGGGCACGTTGAGGAGTCTCTGCTAAAGCGAAGCTGCTGCATGTGGTCTTGTCCAAATGAAAGGCTGGCCCAGAACTTCCTCAGACTGTCTGGAGGCCGGAGGCAGCATCGTCCTCCTTTGGCTATTACTCTGTGGTGCTTATCCAGGGACCGAAAGGATTCTGGTTTTTGGTGTTCTGATTTTAATTTGAAATATCTCCCATGGGACAATGTTTTGATCTCTTGTTTCATACTTCAAAGAGTTTTGATAGCCCATGGAGCTTTTAGCAAGTTGGGCCTGGCTGGTGAAAGTGGGTCACTAGGGTGGACCTTTGAGGATTATAGCAGTGCACCTGATTCTGACCTGCTTTAATTTCCTCCTGGTCAGCTACTATGTAAGACACCTCATCCACACACTCCCACCATCATGAACAGCACTGTATACTATGATCAGAGTCATTCTGCTATGCCTTCCCACCTATGATGGACTGAAATGTCGAGAAGTCATAGGCCAAAATAAATTTTCTATTCAGCTGATTTTGTCAGATAATTTGTTAACAATGATACAAAATGGCTAATAAAGGTGCTGGGACCAAATAAAAGTGTTTTAAAGCAGACCTAGACTTTGTATAACCTTTCTGGACTGAGGGCAAGGTAATGGTTCTCGAATATTCAATGGTTGTTGGATGTGGTCTGGACTCTGTGGTAGATCCCTATTGGCAAATTGCAACCCAAACTCTGAAGATTTTGGAACAAAGCTCTACCACCTCTATGAATGCTGAAAACAATTATGGTTTAAATGTTTACTCATCAGATACCAAGTTACTTTTCGACTAGAACATCATAAAATTTATGAGTTGACGTGCTGAAAAGATGACTCCGTGGTTAAGAGCACAGGCTATTTTTACAGTGGATCTACGTTTGGCCCCCAGCATCCATAAGGTGGCTAACAACCAAGTGTAACTCAGTTCAAGGGGATTTGACATGGTCTTCTGGTCTTCAGGCATTGCATGCATGTATGCACTTACATACCTGCAGATAAAACACTTATGTACATACGGTAAGAATAAATAAAACATTTATAATGATTTTAAAACTTTGTGAATTTTAAGATTTAATTTTTATTTTTACTGAGAATTTTATACATGCATATGATAAAATTTGATCAAATCCACCCTCATTCTCTCCTTTGCAGTACCTAGTCTAGCCACCCACCAATTATCCTCCAAAGTTCGTGTGCTTTCTCTTTGTTTTTAGACCCATTGAATTCATTTAGTGCTGCCAATATGTGTATGGGTTTAGACAATCTACTGGAGCATGGGTAGCCTTCCAGGGACTGTATCCCCGTGGGAACATCATTCTATCCTAGTAGCCATCAATTGCCAATAGCATCTCAGCCAGGGGTGGGAATTCATGAGCATCTCCCCTGTCCATGCTGGGATTTTGGCTGCCTTGATATCAGGCAGGGCCTGTGTATGCAGTACAACTGCTGTCAGTTCATGTGCCCAAGGGCCCTGCTGTATTCAGAAAACACTGTTTCACTGTGGACATCTACTACCTCTGGCTCTTACAGTGGTCCTGCTCCCTCTTTTGAGATGATATCTAATTCATGAGGCGAATAGGTTGTGACATAAATGTCCCATTTAAAGCTGGGTACTCCACAGTGTTATGTTCTTTGCACTTTGACCAGTTGCCGCCAGATGAAATTCATGCCTGTTTCTGCTAACTGTGCAAAAGAAACAAAACACAAATAAAAAAACAAAGTGTGACTGACTAGGTCAGAGGCCTTGTGGGAGAACCTCATACTGTTGTTCTTGTAAATGGACCCATTAATAATGGTTATCATCTTTATGCCTATTGATTAGTGTACCTCTCATGCTTCAGCAGAGAAGATTCTTTTGGCAGTCGATGACAAGTTATACAGAGACCCCAAATGGTCAACTACAGAAATTAGCTTCTTGACCAAGCAAACAAAAGAGTAAGGTATATGCAATAGTACTTTGTGATCAAATACAATAGCTAAAATGAAAACAGGCTGAAGCTGGTCTTAGTGTTATAAATAAGTTGTATGACAAAGCAACCTAATCACCTATGATTTCCTCTCCTAGTACATGATCTTAGCTTATAGCTAACACTGGATGATGTTTTCCTTCTGATCAGTGGAGAGTAGAAGAGATGCATTGAGCCAAGTTTATAGATTTTTAAACACATGTAGACACCAGGTGAAATTGGAAAACTGCTGCATTCCAGCCTTTCTGTGGCTCTTCTGAATGGCAGTGGTGACGGGAAATCTCATTAATGTGAAACTTCAAGCTGAGTACCTAGATTAAATCTTCCTTATAAAGACAAATACTCAGAAATGAAATTATTACTGATGTGGGATGTAGCCAGTGACTAGGTTGAATGGTAAAGGACTGATAATGAACATAACAGGAAATTGATGTAAGAAAATCTGAGGAAGAAATGTATGGTGCAGATTCCTGAATGTCAAAATGAGCTGACATTTGAATCCTTGGTGGGAGTTCAGAGAAGAGGTTATAACAGCATAGAAGGTTTTAGTAATCAAGTACATAGGATGACCCATTCCATGACAGCAGTTGGTCTCCTTCCTCACCATCACTGCTAAAGCCAAATTGGCTTCGTATGAAGTGCTCATGGTGGTTGGGGGTGGAGGTGGTTTCTCCGTTAATGTTCTGTTTTCTTTAAGCTTAGAGAAAATTATAGAAAATGACTTTTGTCATTTTGACAAAAGTCACCTGTGAGTCACTGCCACAAACAATGTCAACTTTCCAGTAACTACTTAATTTTACTTGTGGAGTTCAGCTTTTGTCATTCTGTGTTTCTGAAAGGCTCTCATTTCATCTTCAATTATATTATCTAACGCTTCTCTTCTACTTTCTACTGATTACTCCCAATTATACATCTGCTTTGTGAATTCAAAACAGCATTCATTCATGTCTACTAATTTTTCCCTAACATGTATTACATATGAACGTTTTTAATCATTTTACTTTCTTGAATAATCTCATGTCCTTAAAAAGTATTAATAAAGCAGAACTCAGGATCTGTCATTTATTTTACTCTTCCTTCTAGATTCTACATGCAAAAAAAACTAATGCATAGAGGTCTTGCTGCCAAATTTTTTACTTACCTATCCATTTGTATACTGCCATGTCAAATATCTTATTTTGTTAAATATCTTTGTACATTTCAAAATTTCAACTCTGATACCATATGTGTTTCATAGTTTCTTACAAAAATCCAAGGTGACCTCCCACAAGTGCACAATATCTCTATTTCCTATTCTGTGCCTATCTACATGGCTTCAACACATCAATTATTTATTTTACCAGTGTATGTTTTTATTAATTTCTTTGAGGATTTTGTGGATTTTTTGTGGATTTTATCCCAGTAGCCTGTAAGATTCTGATTCCTTAGGATCATGTACTACCCCTGGTTCTTACAATCTTTCCACCCCCTCTTCTTCAGTGGTTCCTTAGTCCTGAGTGGGTGATATTTGGGAACTCATGTGTGGCACTGTAAACATAGCCAAATACACATGGCTGGAGAGGTTATATATCCTAGGGAAATCCTAATAATATCTCAAGTTACAATATATTCGACAATATAAATATGTTGGAAAAATTGATGTATCTCAAAATAGAGTTTGCACGAATTTCAAATTTATGGGTTTTTTTTCTTTCAAACAACATATATTGAAGAAATACGAATAGCTGCAATTCCTCCCAATTGTTACAATGCAATTCAATTTCCAAATTTCTGTGAGAAATAATGGACTTTGGGTGTTTGTTTGTTTGTTTTGATGCGTAATGAGGGTTATGTTATACTTTCTTATTATATGCTAAATATGTGTCCTTATATGTACAGACAAGTATTCCAGTCACCACTCATCAAAGAAGCTTTTTTTGCAACAGTCTAATACAGAGTTCCACAACTGGTCCCGCACAGAGAATAAGTGTCTGTGCGATGTCCAATGCTAAGTGACACATCAATAATGGAACCTTTAGAGCTAAGGCTCATGGAATATCGTGGATCAAGGGACAGAGAATACTAATGCATCTCTCAACTTTCATCACTGAAGTTTCTTCATGCAGCAGAATGCAATGCCACAACTGACCAAAGTGTAGAGCATAAGAGACTATAGAGTGTGTGTACCTGGCTAGGACTCCTGTATTAAACCTCAGCTCATCTTTAAATGGCTATATAGTGATTATTCTAGAAATGTAAATCTATCTATGCTAATTCCCAAATCAAGAGACTTTACTTTCAAGAAGAAATATAGGTTCATCCATGGACAAAATTTATGCTTTTCCATTCTTTCTGTAATTTCCTACTTTAAAAAATTGGGTCCACAGCCTGAGTATAATAAAATATAGCTACCATAGTTCTACTTGGATTTGAAGACTTAGTTTTTATAAAATCTTACCCTAACTTCACATTGGGAAAGGTTAAATGGCCTTTCAAGACTTTTCTCAAATTGTGTCTCATCTGTGAAGTTTCCCTCAATGTTTTGCTGCTTAGAGATTCCCTGTTTCAAGGTAATTCTTAAGAATGTGCCTATTTTAGGAAGCTCAGCTCTTCTTCATCCAGCAGCAATCAGTTGCCAACATTACTTCAGAAAAGACTGAGGTCTGCTGTTCATTTTCCCAATTCTCTGCTGGGTTATTGGCTGCTGAGTTTGCATGGGATCTTTGTATGCTGACACTTCCTAAATCAAGGGACTCTAGATATGCTGACTAGACTCGGTGGACAGACTTGCATGGGGGAACAGCTTGGGACACTGACAGCTCAGTGAATATTAACAGGGATGACAGAGTTTATGGGCTCCAGTGGGGGGGGAGCTATGGGAGGGTGCCGGTGGGGATGGGGGTATAAAGATTATTAAGATTATTTGAGCTGTTCTGTATGAGGTACACAAAAAATTTCGAAAACAGAATGTGTCTTGTCTATTTTAATATTCACAGAAGGTTACTGAAGTTATGAATATATGAAAACAGCATTTTCTGCTACAATAGAACTTAAATATTTTACTTAAAATATTATCTTCAGAATTTACTCTTGGTTAAATTGCAATGTGTCAGTTTTTTGATATATAAACTAGAGCTATTAATAAAATCCTGCATAGTAGTTTTTTGAAGGTTATGCAAGTTTATCTATGAAAATCAATTAAAGTAGTGCCCAAAGGAGCATCATCGTTCCATTTATTCCCACGCGGCTTAATAATGTCTCAGGTTATGATATATTCTACACTATAAATGTTTTGGAAAAATTGATGTATCTGAAACTGAAGTCTGTATGAATTTTAATTTTATGTTTTTTTCTTTCAAATCATATAAATTAAAGAAACAGAAATAGCTGCAATTCATCCCAATTGTTACAATGACAATTCAACTTCCAAATTTCTGTGAGGAATAATTTTTTGTTGTTTTTTTTTTTTTTTTTTTTTTTTTTGATGTGTAGTTCAGGACTCTTAATAAAGTTCTATGCACTCATAGGTATGTTGTTACCTAAACTTGTGTAACATCCAAATAACATTAATGTTCATTTGACCACTTCTCCCTGTTTTTTCTCTTTTACTGTCTTTTCTCCTTGTGCTTTAAGAAATGACAATACTGCAAGTAAAACTTTTTCAGATGAAAATCCATTTGTATCTTCCATTACAGAATAGATTTATCCTGGGTATTCTACTAAACTGAAAACTTGTTCTTGAGTAAAATACTGGTATTACCTTTGGAAACTCCTCCAAGTCATTTAAGTAGAAATAAACTGGTGTTCATCATAAGCAAGCTCATAATTTGCTTCTCCTTTTTGATTTAGTGCCAACATTAACACCTATTCCTTTAAGTGAGATGATTTTGAGTAATCCCCGACAGGATCTCTCTGGGCTAAATTTCTGCATAAGAACATTATTTGAGGTTTGGATATATAAAAATCAAATTTTATACAAACAAGCAGAATTTATACTAAGAAGAGATATGCTAATTATGCATTTTCTTTATGTTCTTTATGCAGAGAAATATGAAATCTGAGGCTCAATGAAAGCAGAGTCAGCCACAGTGCTTGACATTTTTCAGTTTAGACATTCCTTAGTCCTGAATTCTGTATTTTTTATACTAATTAACCTTTCCATGAGCAGTTCAAAGCCTTTCTAGAAAGATCATGGATATAAATATATTTATGTCTGTTGACACACATGTACAGAGTATCTTGAATTGGTCTCCATGCTGTCATAATTCTATTCCCAAATCCAGATGTATCAACATAGAGCACATTAAACTTTAATTAGTTTTATTGTGGAGAGGACATCTTGGCAACTGAGGATTCATTTACATTATAAACATATCTTGGAGTGATAACCACATGTTCTTGGTATCTTTATGACCCGTGTGGAATTCGCATACCTATAGGAAAATATGATGCTTAGATGCAATAGATTAGATATCAGATATGTTGCCTTTTAATCCAAAGCAATTCATTTTTTTTCTGCAAATTTTTACTTTATCACCTCAATTCTGGTGAGTATCTATTTATATGTATCTGATCTGGATAAAAACAGATTATGCTCTCCTGAGGCTTTTGCTAAGAAATTCAATGTGACACTGGTCTTATGTCATCCAGAGTTGAAATAGCTGATGTCTGTGGAGAAGAATTTGCCAGCTAAGATAGCCTTTCACTGTCTTATGTTTTATAATTCTAATAATTAAAGAAAAAATGTTTTAAAAGAACCACATGGAATTATTTTATCCCAAATCACTTTAATTTTATATTCTATCCTCATATTGAGGGATCATATAAAGAAAATCTTTGTTTATTATAGTCAGAATGTCTTTTAGAGAACGTTTCTCATAACTGTGTGAGCGTCTTCTTGTAGCAGAGATGGGCTCTGAGAAGAGTATCCTGTTCTGAATTTCCATGCTTCAGTCTTGACTTCTGTTTCTGCCCATTCAGACTGTCTTTTACCTTGTAATCAACTGATGGGGTGGAACTCTAGAAATTGCACATATGGAACTGTTAGACAAGACCCTATCCTTGTTTCCTAGAAGCAGCCTGCCAGGGAGATAGGTTCAGTTAATAGCCCTCTGGTTGTTGAAACATAAGTAGAAAATGGATAATTCGAATGGTACCCAGAGATGAATTTGAATGAGTGGAATTTTAGAGACAGATTCTCTATAACATTTTTGTTCCTGAAGTTCCATATATCTTAAACACTGAATTAGTTGTTCATTTTCACCAAGATTTCTATACAAAGATTGTTTCCATTGTGTTATCTGATGAACCTCAAAGATATTTTCCTGAGGCAAATTTCATAAACTGAAATCCAAAGAATTTAGATAGTTAATGAATATTTTACTGGGTCTCAGAAGGGTAAGCCTAATTCTGCTTATCATTAACATGTTTTCAGAAACTTACAGACGCTTATAATAAAAAATAATGAATTCTATAGTGGGTTCCAATATCTTCTTGCAATACTTTCCAATTTCTGTCTTTAGATTTATTTGAAACTCCAGATTTTTATTTGTGAAACATATTAAAAATTGTTTTGCAGTAAATTTAGAAGAGAATACACAAAATCAAGATAAAATAAGTGTTTATTTCTAAAAATAATTTTGCTTATTCTGACATGGTTAATGTTTTAATGATTCAAAGTAAGAAGAAGCCTCTTTTTGGATGTTAGATCTTATGCTGAAAATGGGTTTATCTATTCCCCAGTGCTAGTCTATTGTGGAGAAATTTCTGCTGAGATAAAATTTTCTATTTTTGTAGGAAACTCTAAAGGATAGTCTAAAGGAAGGTGAAACATCCCATCACACAGGGAAGCACAAGATGATTGGGAAGTAAACAAAAAGTTTCAGGAAGTCCTTGAATCTGACTAGTTACACTAGGCTCCTCCCTCCTCCAGCATATATAATCAGTCAGGACTGCAGAGAGACACTTAGATGAGGTGAGCTGCTTGAATGAGTCACTTTCCAACCTGCTGAGCTGCCTCCAAGCTGTGCAGTGAGATCCAGATTTGTGGCTTTCATAAGCTATAACTCATGCAGGGTGGGCTTTTTGTGATGCAGCTAACTTTAAGTCATTTCTGCTCAACCAATCTCTTGTATGTAAACCCAATAAATCTCATTGATTCATCATTTTGGACTTTGGTGATATCCTTAATTTGGTCTGTCATTGGTTCCCCATCTGGAGTGAATAGACCTTTTCTCATGCCTCCCCACATGTCCCAAATGTTCCCAGGAAGAGTGTCACACAACACAGTCCATCTTCCAAATGATTTCAGGGTTACCTTTTCAGAACAGGAACTGTTAGAGTAGCAACAGAGATCCATTACATCAAAGCTCCTGGTCAAGAGAATAGAATCTCTGGCATGAGTGGAGAAACAACATTTCTGTTGGACAAGTCAGTCACCTGGTTAAGGTACCCTACCTAGGAAGGCAGGCTTAATTTAAGCCATGCTAAAGTGGTATATGGAAAAATCTTCATGCCTTAGTACAATCTATACAAGGTGCCATGAGGTTGGCATGAAGCTCTGCTGGGTCTGCCTATCATTCTGAATCAGAAAAGGACATTTCCTTTTTCTTTTTTTTTCTGTCTCTTTTTATGCTGGCCAGAATTTAAGTATGTTGTTTTTTTTGTTTTTTTGTTTTTTTGATATTTTAAGGTTTCTTACTCTTACCATAAAAACCTCCCTCCCCATCAGTCATGTGGCTGCCTGCTGTCATGTGGCAGAATTCCATGCTACTAATTCAGAAGGAAAGGTTTTTCTCCCCCATCTCTGCTCCATTCTTCTCTTCTGTGTAGTTACTAGAGTATATAGCTTGCCTTCCATGAGGTCCTTTTCTTTTAAACTCTGTTCAGATTGCCTTGTAGGGTCACAAAAAAAGGTGAAAGAAATAAAAAGAAAGAAAGAAAGAAAGAAAGAAAGAAAGAAAGAAAGAAAGAAAGAGAGGAAGGAGGGAGGGAGGGAGGGAGGAAGGAAGGAAGGAAGGAAGGAAGGAAGGAAGGAAGGAAGGAAGGAAGGAAAGGAATTATAAAATATGTCCATTGGACCAGTGAGATGACTCTGTGTGTAAAGAAACCTTTTGCTAACTCTGACAATCTGAGTTCTATCCCCAGCACCACATGCTGAAGGAAAGCAATCACTCCCACAACTTATCCTCTGGCCTCTACACATACCCTATACCACCCTCACTCACACATGCATACATGCATACATACACACGCCAACACACATTCACACAATAAATAAATGCTACATTTTTATTTTAAAAATAAGGGCACTGAAACAGGTGTCTTTAACTATTTTGTGAAAAAAAAATAATTCCTGTGAACTTGCCTTAAGATTGAAGATTGCAATTTTGGAAACATATAAACTTTTGTTGCCAAAATTCAATTTTTGACTAGTAATACTTCATAAATATTTTGCAGAACTCTGTTAGAGAACCTCATTATGAATTATAAGCAAAACAAATCAAACATATTAGAACCACAATTTATATAGTATGTCATATTATAAAAAGAAGGGAAGGAACATACCATGATCAGGTAGAAATAGTAATAACAATTTAGCTTGTGTATGTCTGGTCATTTGTCTTTGAGACTGTGATTGGTAAAAATTCAAGACTGTGAGCAGTAATGAACTATCCTCAGACTTTCTAATGACATTTACATATTTCAACTTATTATCCACAAAAATGCCAAAGATGGAATACATATATACACATATATATTCCTCTCTCTATATAATACACATATATAATATATAGATATATGTATATATACACATATATATTGAGACAGGGTATCACTCTGTGTCCTGGCTGTCCTGGAACTCACTATGTTGACAAGACTGATCTCAAACTCACAGAGAACTGTCTTGGCCTTCTGAGTGCTGGGATTAAAGTCATGTGCCACCACACCCATTGTATATACTATTTTCATTAACATAATGAAAGGGACTAGAAACAAAGAGGGAGTAAATGATGTCGCAAAGCTTACCCAGGCCTTTGAGTCAGGAAGAGAAACCAAGTCTCTTATGTTTCAATTACAGTGGTCTAGTCACGTGTTTGTTCAATTCCTGTGCAAAACATCCATACACAATATACAATGCACACCTCCCCCTTCCTGTCAAGTGCTTGTCAAAAGAAACACGCCATTACCTTTCCCACATACTGAGGTTCGGAGCCCATGTACTCTTCCAGCACAAAAAATTGATTCCATACCCAGCCACGTTTAACTCGTTGGAAATGGGATTGTCTTCCTGGGGAGTGGATAACATTTTCTCTTGGTTCTGTGGCTAAAGTCTGTTGTGGCTGTGATTGTAGTGGTGTTAGGAGACCTCCATCAAACAGAATCCAGAGAAGCAGGGATAAGCAGTTCCTTGTAAGCATTGGCAAAATTTTCCTATAGCAGAGTAATAAACACTCCAGTACTTAGTATAGAGTCGTGGGATCCAGGATTGAGGTGTCTGTGGCCTTGACCACTGAAGCTTTCTCTTTTAGTGCTGAAATGGTAATTCACACATTGATGTTTTTGAGGCTTTTCCTTTATTATATTCCATCTAAAGAGACCTATAAAATAGATTAACAAAAATACATTAAGTCAATTCAACTTCATGATGATGTTCATAGAAATTATGTATACTAACATTTAAAGAAACAAGAAAAAAATCTTTTAAAAGATTTATAATGGTAAATTGTCACTCCAATTCAAACTGTTGCAATGTAAGTTAATTGTTAAAGACTTGAAAAATTTTCAATTAAAATGAAGCAAATGTGCATTATAAACAGCATTGTGTTAAAAGTACATTATTAAGTTTGAGTAGCATTTTGTAAGTTCAATATTATTGACATTTGGGAATGGGTAATTATTTGTTTCTACATTGATACATTGTGCATTATAAACCATTTTAACACTTCTTTATTCTATTAATAGACTACAGTACATATTCTCTTATACCAAGTGATGGTAATCAAATGTATCTTCAAATATTAAGAAGTATGTCCTGACAAGAGCTAAATATACCAAGACTGAGAACAGAAGCTTTAAGGAAAGAAAGCAAGAAATTAGAAAAAAATTATCCTGAAATTAGAAAATTAAAAGAATCAGATCAACAAAATCAGAAAAACAAAAATGTAAAAGTAAATGTGATTCCTACAATCGAAATGATTAATCAAAGGTCATACATTAAAGGATTGTCTAAACTTTATATTGTAAAATATGATTTATTTAGCCTTAGTGTACTATTAACATCGTGTGGGTATATTTTGTTTGTTTGTTTGTTTGCATCTCATAGAAAACATAGATTCTTGTCAGATGGACAGTTTGTACTATGTATTTAGGTTAAAAGAACTTTGAACTTTTAATTTTAATAAACATTTGGGGACTGAGGATGTGAATCAGGTGATAAAATGTCTGCAGTGCAGTCATGAAGATCTCGGTTTAGATCCTAGAATCCACATACATGCGAGGCATGGTATCTCTGCCCTGTAAACTCAGCATTAGTGGGTTAGGGAGGATGAAGACAGGCAGATATTAGCATCTCACTGGCCAGACAAATCCAAATCAGAAGCCTCAAGCTCAGTGCACACACACACACACACACACACACACACACACACACACACACACCTATTTAAGAGTACAGACATAAAAAAAAAAAAAAAAGAATTCCTTGTAGCCAGGTGTGGTGGCACACACTTATAATGCCAGCACTCAGAAGGCAGAAGCAGGGAGATCTCTGTGAGTTCAAGGTCAGCCTGGTCTATATAGAGTTCAGGTCAGCTATGGCTACATGAAGAACCTGTCTCAAAAAGATTTAAGAGAGAGAGAGAGAGAGAGAGAGAGAGAGAGAGAGAGAGAGAGTCCCTAGGAGACAATGGAAATAACCCTTGCCTTTATTAAGTCAGAAACAGGACAAATGAACATTCAAGTAATTCAAGTAAATAAATGGGATAAAATCATGTCAGTGTAAAAAAAAAAAACATACAGCACATTCTGATGACAAAATTATTGTCATCAAGACCTGTCACAGGTCCTAGAGAGACAGCATATCAATTAAAAGCATATATTGTTATTGCAGAGGACCCAAGTTTGAATCCCAGTACCCAAGTTGGTTGGCACACCACTGCTTCTAAGTCCAGCTCCATACTAATTGAAGTCCTATTCTGTTCTCCATGGACACCTGCACTTCTCTGAACCTACCCATACACAGACACACACATACATACATGTAATTTAAAAGAAAATAAGTCTTCAGAAGCAGGCAGATCTTTGTGAGTTCAAGGCCAGCCTGGTCTACACAGTGAGTTCCCGGACAGCTAGGGATACAGGGAGACCCTGTCTCAAAAAAAAGAAAAAAGAGAAGATGAATCTTAGAAAACAAGACCTGTCACTAACGGCAACTGAACTGAGAGCCAAAGGGATAGAAGTTGCCCTATGTTTTTTAAGTAGGTACTTGGCTTCTCCAGGGCAGTTTTATGCATTTGACACTAACTAGGAACTGTCTCTGACACTTTTAAAAGCCAGAAGAGCAAGTGACCAGAAAATGGATATATTGCCTCCAACAAGATAATCAAACCCAAATTCAGTAAGTGACTATTGAAGTTTCTATAAAACAGGACTTTTTTTGTCTGCCAGTCAGCTGCAATTCAGGCCCAAACTTAATTTTTAAACATTTTACAAGAGACTAAAGAATTGTTCACAAAAATTCTATTTTGAAACCTGATGTAGGTGTAAGTGACCATGCTTGAGAGACGATATAAGGTGGGCAGCTTCCAACAATTGTAATATGAAATCATTCTACAAGGACACTCTCAAAATTGAAAAAAAAAGGAAGCGTTTGATATTTTGTTTCATTTCTATTGATTATGACTGCTGAAAAAATTCAAAACCATATTTTATCATGTCTTTCAAGTTGTCAAGATATCATCCACAAAATCTCACCTTATATTTACATTGTGCAATATGGGAGCCACTGGTAAAAATTTGATGAAATTCAGCAATTAGAGATGAAAATATAATCTCCTTTTAATATGAAAAGTTCAAATACTTCAAACAAAAGACATATTATCTTACTACAAATTTCTATATTATTTGTTGACATAACATTTAGATAGATGATAAATATAAATATGTCCTCTGTTTAATTTTGCTATTTTGGTAACTATGCCCACTGGAATATTAAAAGTCTGCACACTGCTCACACTTGCAGCTTATATTATTTTCTGTTGGACAGCACTACTTTGGAAAACTGAGATTGATAAAGAACTGACTTCCACACAAAAATTTTATTCTTAGCATGTATACTAGATCATGCCTGTGGCAATAACACATTAGAAGCACAGAGAATATTTGCTTCCAGTTTTGATAAGCATATGCAAGACAAAAGGCATATTTTTCTCATCTGCTGTCAAGCTTAAATTAGCAAGACGGAAAGTTTATTTCATAAATCAACACCTTCACAACTTTTGCCCTCGAAAAAAAAAAAAAGAAATCCTAAATATTATCATGAGGCTGAAATTAATTAGAGCTACAGAGAAGACCAGTGTGGAGCACAACAATCCTCTTTCCCTGGGGCCCACATCCTTCCTCACCCTTTCACCTCTACTTGGACACAGATGCCATTATAGTTTGCTATCTTCGTTCTACATTCTTTGCATTCCCTTCTTTCACTTTAAGTAAGATGTTTTCTACTTACATCCATGCTGTCTGATTCTTTCCTTTTCATATTAAAGTACTATTATGAAGCCTAACCCCCAGCTGAGGAGTATTGGCAACTGATGGCTGATTAGAGAAAAATCAATCTTCTTCAGGTATTTAGCCCACATTCCAGTAGAATTTGGGAGGGGAAAAGTGGTGGGAAGATTAGGGGAGGATTTGAAGGGGAGGGAATAGAAGATGGGTTTGATCAAATGATATTACATGCATGTATGAAATTCTCGAATAATAAAAATGTAGAATGTTATATTTATCAGGATATTTACTAGTTGATTTCTCTATGAGGTCATTGCTATAGCTATTTGTGTAGGTATTCCGATCTACATATAATCTTATTCCTTTCCATGTATTCCGCTATTTCGATAATGAGTACAGAGCTATTAAGACACATAAATGGAGCCTGGTGTGGTAGTACATTCCATTAATCCCAGCACTTTGGAGGCAGAGGCAGGCAGATCGCTGTGAGTTCAACTCCAGCAATAGAGGGGGAGAAGAGGAAGAAGAGGAAGAGGAGGGGGAAGAAGGAGGAGAAGGAGGAGAAAGAGGAGGAGGAGGAGGAAGGGAGGAGGAGGAGGAAGGGAGGAGGAGGAGAGGAAGGGAGGAGGAGGAGAGGAAGGGAGGAGGAGGAGGAGGAGGAGGAGGAGGAGAAACAACAAAAGAAAGAAACACATATCACATTGCAATGCATTGCATATGACACTTATGAATTTAACAGGACCCATATAAATCACTGTGACATATGTAAGCCATGGTCTCCTTTTCTCTTAAATTCAAAATCTTTAGTTTTAATATTACTAACAGTAATTCACATAAGAGAAGCATGAATGTGATTATATGCTCATTCTTTGGGTTTATTACTGGATGAAGAGAAGCTACAAAGTTGCTTTTGTACCTGTCTTTCTACTATTTTGTTCTCCAGAATACAGTATTGTAACAGTGATCCTATATGGACACATTGACTGAAGAAAAAGTATTGTAAAGAGAGACTGTATTTAACTGGCAGGACCTGAAGCTGACTGCCAAACTTGTGTGTAGTGGTCCACAGATATAAGTAAATACTTGGGAAGTGGAGGCAGGAGGATCAGGAGTCCAAGGTCATTATCACCTATGCAGGATGCTCAAACCCAAACTGGGATGCATGAGAACTTTTCCAAACCAAACCAAAACAAAACAACCTAAAGTTTCTAAACCTCCCAGTGCCTATATATCAAAGGAATGTTCCAACACTCTTCTGAGCCAACGATGGGTATAGATGTTGCATGCCACAAATCAGTTTCAGGAAACTTAGAGCCCATTCTCCTTCACTTTGAAATGAATAAAAATATTGTCTCTGTAACATAGTATGGAGGCAACCTGAGGAACAGGCCTCCTTCCATTCAGGAAAGGGTGAATTAACCTGCTTCACACTTAAAGTTAAGTGTATTTCCATTCTTTGTCTCATGGCCTTCTATAAATTATAATATGGCCACAGGCTCTATGGGAAATAAATTAGACATCTCACCTATTTGATTAGATTATAAGTAAATCCATTTCCTATTATCTTTGAAATACAATGAAATTGAGACAATAAGTTTATAGATTTAAATGCCCATCAGCAGTATTGGAGGTGCCAGGTATCTGTTAAGTTTGAATGAACTGCTTATAGAGTGATCACAGCCATAGCTAACCTTTTAAAAGCATACTGTGTGCCACACAGTGATGCATATCCTAAGTCTGTATAATAACTCTGTTAAAGCTGCTATTTTGCCTATTTTACAGAAGAAATTGTGTGATGTAGTTGTCAAACCCTTGACCACAGTCAGCAAGTTAGTAAACTGTGATTAGGTTTGATTTGGGCAAAGTGACCTTGGGGTTCAAACTTTTAAATGTTGTGCTATCTTGCCCAATTGTTAACGAATGTACAAGCAGTTTCAAATCCTAGAACTACATGGAGTATGTGCTTAAGGCCTAATAATGTTGTCCCAAACTAAATTAGCATTTCAGTATCATACAGCTTAAGTTTTCTTCTGCCCATTTAATTCTTCTGTTAAACAGAATTTGAGCTACCAGGTTATATAGTTTCTTTCAAGGCATGTGATCTAGGGCTTTGATCTCTTACTCTTGACATGTGAGGAGTGTATATACTTCTAGGAACTGGAAGGAAAATAATAATTGCCAAGCGGTGCATTCCTACAATTTAATAATTTCTGAAAATTCTGAAAGTACTCTAGGAGGTCAGCTGATCTACCCAGTAAGGCACCAATGGAGTGCTATGACCTGGAGTAACTGTTATGCAGTGAAGGCAAGGCCAATTCCAGCTGTGCCTGCATTCTTTCCAGGTAATCTGATGCTAATGCAGTTCTGAGGTCAGACACTCTAGTTCACAGTCTGCTTGATCTTTCTGACTGCTCAAGAGCTTAAGGATGGCCTCCAGACTTGAGATCATTAAAAATAAATACATATGTTAATTAAATAATAGGGAGAAGGGTTTTTTAAGAAGACACATTAGTGTTATCTTAAAAGAAGTCATGTCATATTTTTGTGCTAAGTTAACTATTAAATAGCATTTGGACTATGGAAGTATAGTATTCAATGTTCAATCTATAACATATATACACACACATATAAACATGTAAATATATGATATAAATATAAAACATATGTACCTATATACAAACATACATATTTTTAACTTTTCATTCAATTAGAATATGTTTCCAAGTATGTCTTGGAGCTCATATTTTTGTTGCATGATCTTAATATCCATTTGAATTCTTTCTAACATTGGAGTCATGTAGTAAACTTATGAACTAATATTTTCAGTGCAGGATGGCACTGCTAGTAGATCCTGGTCTCTGGCCACACTTGTCAACAATGGTGTTTTTGAAGCATTAGAACATAGTGAGGAATGCTAGAAGACTGAAAAACTGGTTTTTAGAAAAATGGCACACAGGCTTTTTAATGTATATTTTATTTATTATTTTATATTATGTGAATGAGTGTATTGCCTATATGTATGTAAGTGAAACCATGTCATGAACATGCCCGCAGAAGAGGGCATCAGATACCCTGGAACTGGAGTTATATATGGTTGGTTGTATGTAAGTGAATCCATGTCATGCAAGTGCCTGCAGAAGAGGGTATCAGATACCCTGGAACTGGAGTTACAAATGGTTGTTAAACACTATTGTGGGTGCTGGGAATCAAATCTGGATCCTCTGCAAGAGCAGCCAGTGCTATTAACCACTGAACTATCTCTCCAGCCTCAACAAACAACTCTTGATGGCATAACACATAGGTTAACTTATAAGGAAATGATAGTAGCCATCAACCTGGTATACTTGCCCCAGTACCAACAGTATTGCTGGAAAAGGAATAGCAGGCTGGGCATGTGGGCGTATGTCTTTAGTCCCAGCACTCGGGAGGCAGAGGTAGGCGGATCTCTGTGAGTTCAAGGCCAGCCTGGTCTACATAGTGAGTTCCAGGGCAGCTGGGGCTACAGGGAGATTATCGTCCTCTTTTTTTTTTTTTTTTTTTTTTTTTTTTTAAAAAAAAAAAAAAAAAAAAAAAAAAAAAAAAAAAAGCAAAAGCAAAAAAGATATTGACAGAGGTATTTTTTCCGTATGCTAAATATCACATACATTGCTTAAAAATTTACATTTGTCTATTTTTCTTAATAATATGTGGAGCCAAAGTGACTTTCTAAAGACTTAGCAATCCTGATGTACATCTGAGGAGGTGAATATCCTTTGTAGTAAAAGAGAGATTTGAAAAAAAAATCATATCAAACAATGGATAGTAATATTTTCTTTTTAAATGTGTCTCCAAAGCCAAGGGAGATGCCAGTACTATACTATATACAATTATTTGTTTAACATTGTTTCCTTTAAGAGATCAATTATCAAGGCATGACTTCCTATAAATTGTACTGAAAATCTCTCATTCTCAGAAAGGACTTAATAAGCTCATTATTAAACATAATTCTATGTTATTTGTAGCATTTAAAGACTGGGCATATACTAGATGATTCTTTATTATGACAAGCTTGTGGACTATTTTAAATTGATATTCTGTGAAATTATTTTTCAAAGACACTTCTTAAAGTTATAAAAATAGTACATTCTCTACCCCTTCTTGTGGTAAATGACCTTTTAATTTGCTATTGAAAAAATAACAATAAAGCAGATCTCTCCCACTTCAGGACTCACCCACCAGAGCCTTGTCAGTCAACAGACTGGGACCATCCCCCTGTTCCATACAGATCTAAGACTCAGTATCAGTCTATATCCCCAGGAGAAAACAGTTCCAACATCCTAAACCACTGCCAGCATCAGACTGTACCTGTTAAGCAGAAGACCTAGGATAGAGGCTATTGTCCTAAGTAACAAACAATTCAAAGAACTTGACATCCCAACTCTTCTATGACTTAGCTCCCTCTGTAGCATTATAAACACCTCTCCTGATAGAAGCAAAGAAACCTGAACAGGATGAAAGAAACACTTAAATAACAAACCCCAGATAAATGAACCCAAACATAGATATAAAAACAACATGACAAAACAGAATACTATGTCTCATCCAAAAAACACAAATACCATTCTTAGGCCTGTATTAGTTACTTTTCTGCAGCTGTGATAAAACATTATGCCCAAGCTCACCGATAAAAGGAAGATTTTATTGTGGGCTTATGGTAACAAAAGGATTAGAGTCCATCATGATGAGAAGGAGTGGCAGGAGGTAGGTAGAGCAGAAAGCTGAGGGCACAGGAAGCAGAGAGTAACTAGAAATGGGAGAAGTCTGAGAGCGCTCAAGCCTGCCCATAGTGACATGCTTCCTACAGCAAGGCCACAGCTCTTAAATCCCCTTAAACTGTGCCAGCAACTGGGGAGGTAAAAGAAGAGCTAGCGGCATCACCACCCATAATGTCAAAGTATACTACAGAGCTATAGACATTTAAAAAAAATGATACTGGTAAAAAAGCAGACACATTAATCAATGGAATAAGACTGAAGACTCAGACTTTTAACTTCGCACGCTTATAGCCACCTGAATTGTACAAAGTGGCAGAAAGTACGCTTTGGAGAAAGGACAGCATCTTCAACAGGTGCTGGTTAAAACTGGATATTGTAAAAACAAACAATAAAACAAAATAAACAAAAAACCCAAAACAGGTAGTGCCTTGTAGCAGGAAACTTGATCCCTATATCTCACCTTACACAAAATGCAACTTGGTTCAAGGACCTCAACCTAAGACCTGGTACCCTGAATCTGATAGAAAGCAGGCAGCACACTGGAGCTTATAGGCACAGGATAGGACTTTCTGAAGAGAACCTAGTAGTACAGAAATTAAGACCAACAACTGACAAATTGACACTGGAAAACTGATAAATTTTCTGTACAAGAAAGATCACCATCATGCCAGTTAAAAGATAACCTGCAAATTGAGAAAAAACAAACAAACAAAAAAACATAAAAAAACATTGTCACTATGCATCTTACAGTGGGTTAGCATTTAGAACAGACAAACATCAAAATAAAAAAACCAACTAAAAACTAGAGCAAGGACTAAACAGAGAGTTCTCAAAAGATGAAGCATAAATGGCTGAGAAATACTTTATGTTCAACATCTTCACCATCAGAGAAATGCAATGAAAACTACACTGAGTTTTGAACTTACCCAAGATACTCATAAAGACATGGGAAAGGGGGAGCAGATTTCACTGCTTGTGGGAATGCACACTGGTTCAGTCACTATGGAAATAAATGTGAATGTTGCTACAAAAGTTAGAAATATATAAATAGCACATGATCCAGTTGAACCTCTCCTGGGCACACACCCAAAGAACACTATGATCCATGTTTGTTGTGACTCAATTCACACTGTCAAGAAATGGAAACATCAACTATGAATGAATAATAAAAATGTGATACTTTTACACAATGGAAGGTTATTCAGTTGTTAAGAGAAATGAAATTATGGAATAAGCAAGTAAATGGATAGAACTAGAAACAATCATACTGTGGGAGGTAATGCAGATCTAGAAAGACAAAAGTCACGTGTTCTCTCTCATAAATTTGTACTACCTATGAATGTTTAGATATGCTTGTTTCAACTACAAGATCCATAGAGTTCAGGAAACTACTTAGCCTCCATTCTACTGAGAGTGTTTTGAAGATGATAATGAAGCAGGAAGCAGTGCTATAAGGGGGACAAGAGGACTAATGGGGTAGGAAGGGTTAAATTGGGTGTGGAATGGGAGAGAAGGGTAGAGATGGAGTATAGGGAAGGGTAACTAACACTACAGGTCTTTTGAAAAGGTCATATGGAAATCAACTATTGTAGAAGCTTCTTAAATATATGCATATACATACATAAAAAGAAGTGAAATGGAATTAGCCAATTAGAAGGGGTCAATGTCACTACCACACAACTTAGGCTTGCAAATTAAAAGCTCAGTGCCCAGTAAAGGAATGATAATTTGGAGTTGACTAGGAAATTCACACAGACCCAAAAATTTGATGAAAAATCAAGCTGGTACTGACATCAAAGCTTCATCTGGCACTGTCATCAGGTAAAAAATTCCTGTGGATAGGCAGGTCACAGGCGATAAGGGAGAACCTACTATTATTATCTCCCCAAATGGGTATAATATTTTACCCAGAGATGAGAGCATCTTTCAGCTCTTAGCACAGAAAATTCTTCTTGCTGCCTGTGGTGATCAGCACAGAAACCCACAATTTGTCAACATGCAGAAAATAAGAGACTTGTGCTCAGATCTACCTTGGACATTTATAGCAAACTCTTCTCCTCAGTCTCAGGGATCACTGTTGAAGTGAAGGCAGAGAAATTGGAGGAGCCAGGGGTGGTTGAGGCATACATGTAAATCATGTTTTTCAGATACAACAAGGAAGTTGCACATATCATCAACCCATGGAACTTGTGACAGACAGCATGCACAACACCTGTTCAATCACAAGCTGCACAAAAATCTCAGCATGGAGATTGGGAGAGCAAGAACCAGCCTCAGCAGAGGAACTATTGGCAACTGATAGCTTCTGGGATAGGGACAGTCAGTTTTTTTTCAAGTGTGACAGTGAGTAGGTTGACCAGGGGGAAGACCCACACTTAGAAGCATTGGGAAAACAGGACAGATAGATCTTAAAAAGTAGAGAAGGACATGAAGTGAGTGGGGGTCAGGATCTGGGGGAATAACTAAGAGGAGATTGAGAATGGACCCTACATGATCAGAATACATTGTATGGTATTTTCAAAGAGTCAATCAACTATTATTTTTAATGGAACAATCTACATTCTGTTTTACATTGTGTGTAAGAACTAATGTGTAAAAATATGGAAGGAAAAATTTGGGTTCAATTT
This sequence comes from Nannospalax galili, assembly GCF_000622305.1. Lineage (NCBI taxonomy): Eukaryota > Metazoa > Chordata > Mammalia > Rodentia > Spalacidae > Nannospalax > Nannospalax galili. Next base: position 1,166,012 of record NW_008348789.1, read on the forward strand.
AGAGACATTTTAAAATTAATATAAATCCTTAGAATTTAGCATTTTTCTCTAGGTTCAGCTCTTGATGCAACAAATTATCTTCACATGTAAATCTCCAGAACTAGTATTTTAGCCTGTATAAATATTCAGCATCCTATCGCTGACTTCTTAACTGCATGTAGTAGAAAATTCATTCCATTTTTATTATAGACACATGCATTTAAATTATAATTGCTATATTACAGTGTTGATATTTTAAAAATTCTCTGTATATGGACTGGGCAGGGTGGCAAATGCCTTTAATCCCAGCACTGAGGAGGCAGAGGCGTGCAGATTTCTGAGATCAAGTTCAGCCTGGCCAATACAGTGAGCTCTAGGCCAGCTGGAGCTACAAGGAGCCCCTGTTTCTTAAATAAAACAAAAATCTCTGCGTGACATAGCCATCTTTATTTTCATATGCCACAGGGTAAAGGGAAGGTATAGATGATTTTCTTATATTTGGAAGTACTTACAAATTCTTCCCTGATGAATAAATAAAAGTTGGTACATTTGGAGTGTGCTGATTAAAACAGAAGCAAGTATGTGGCATTCTCTCTGTGTCTCTTTGTGTATGTTTATCTCTGCCTCCCTCCCTTTGTGTCTGTCTCTGTCTCTCTCCTTCACACACACACACACACACACACACACACACACATACACACACACACACATACACACACACACACACATTCCACTTTCTGCCATGGTAACCAAAGGAAGGTTCTTACTAGAACACACACATAATGTACTTAGCTAGATCCTTTTGATGCACAGGAGGAAACTCTATAGTCACAGTCGTATTTCAGAGTGAGGAATAGACACTGAAGGACACCTACATCATTAGGGGCTCTGAAGAAATGCTCCCAGCCTGACTTGCATAATCTCCTTCTTCTCTTGATGAATGAATACAGATGTCTGCTCTTTTTTTTTTTTTTTTTTTTTTTTTTTATTATTTTTTTTTAACACATGATAGCAGATTGGTGACAGAGTAAGAAAAACAGGAAGCCACACTTCTAGGGCAGCTTCTAATCTCAGAACTTGATGTACCTGTCTCCTGGAAGTAGACCTAACAATCATATTTATTTGTTTGTTTATTATTTATTTATTTTTGTTTTTCTTCTTTCTCCCTTAGAAGTTGGGATACTTTGAAAGCAGGTAAAATATGTCTTATCATTAAACTATAAACATGATGCACATAGCTTTCATTTTCGACAGTGAATAGCCCAAACACAGAGTGAAATAAAGATGTCAACACCTATGCAGCTGGTCCTCGACCCACTGGTACTCAGATGATAAATAAACTGCCTTTCTTTGGCTGATATGAGCAAGTAAATGAATATTGACTTGCACAGGTGTGGAGCTTCTCCTTAATTTCATAAGTTGCATTTATTCTCTATTGCCAGGAGAACCCGTATCACTTCTTATGCAGTTAATAATTTCTTGCTTATTAAACAGCTAATAAAATCCAAGTGCTAGATTGCTTTACTGATTAATATAGCTCCTTAAGAAATCTAAGTAATTAAATGCTTTCAAAGTCAGTCTTAATTGAAGGTTTTATTTTTGAAACGACAACAGAAATAGCAGAATCTATTTCTCGTTTATATTCAGAAAGTTGTATTTCCTATTTACAATCATAGAACATTACTTTGTAGGGAATGTTTTTTGCAAATGTAACACCAGTGGCATAGAAGTGTATGAAATAATGACACTAGGTAATTAAAGGAAACCACAACTGCTTTTTTAGGTCAGGATTTTAACAATGGACATAAATATGTCAAGATATTGTACTTTGCATCAGTATGATTTAGAAGCAAAATCAATAATGCATTTATAAGAGTAGCACTCCTTCAAGATTAAACAAGAATCAGTCCTTCATGGGGCTGCATTTTTAGTGAATTCATAATGGAATGTTAGGAGAAAATTTGATGGCAAATATATACCCTTAAAGATTGAGAAGTGAATCAATTATAAAAAAAAACACTCAAGAGATATAATATCTATACTGTACTATGTAGTATATAGCGATATATATATTCAGATAAATGAAAAAAAACTAAAACAACTATTATATAAACACTTGCAGCTTTTTCCTAGATGTTAGAAAAATGCAATATTAAGTGCTCCAGAGTTGACTCAGTGGTTAAGAGCACTGGCTGCTCTTGCAAAGGACCAGAGATTGATTCCCAGCACCCATTTCGTAGCTACCAACTGTCCATAATTCCAGTTACAGGGGATTCAACGCCCTCTCCTAACCTCTGTGGATACTGCACAACACTGGCACACTTAGACACATTCAGGCAATATTCTCATATATGTAAAATAAAAATAACAAACAAAAATTTTAAAAATGCAATATTCCTTCAGTGTCAATCATGCAATAGAAGAGGCCCCTAAGGAGGTTTCTTTGTTGGTAATTTGCCTCTGAATTTGATCTTGGCTTCTCTCTCCTGAACATTTGATCAGAGTCTCAAAAGAACTAATTTTAGTGAAATTTTAGTTTGTGGCAAGACAAATTCAAGTGCTAAAGATTCCAGAACAAGTCACAGGGAGTCCCAAGCACTACAGGCCCACATATTTTGATATGGAATTTTTTCAGAGAATTAAGAATATTACTAAATTAGTAGATACTTCTACATTTTCAATTTAAACTGTTTCAATATGGTGTAATAAAGTAGGAATTCTTAAATACTTTAGAAAACTTGAGAATTATCTTAAAAATTTTGTTTTGAAAAACCTTTAAATTGTGTGTACATACATGTGATCCCCAGTGAGCATGTGGAGTTCTGAGAATTGCTAGATGTAGTCAGTTCTCTCTTTCAGCCTTTACCTGGGTTCCAAGGATTAAACTCAGATCATCAGGCTTCGTTGCAACAATTTTTACCTGTTGAGCCATCTCCCTGGTCCAATTTTTTTCTGGAAATATTGATATATGGCTAGTAACTTGATGCTAATAATAATAAGCTATGAAAAGAGAAGCAAAACAAACAAAGAGCAATGCCAATTGTGCTGACATTCCTTGGAACATGACATTCCTTGGAAGCATCAGGCTTGTTCTTTCCATGGATCCATAGGAGATGCACGTGTAAAATTTTGTCCATGCTGCTCATGTAGTAAAGGGAAAGAGGCATATAGCTGTGCACCACTAAAGCGGTGGAAGATAAGTTTTAGGTTAAGATAAGAAACAACAATCTAATCATAATAATGAACTGGATTCGTACTTACAATATAGATAAATCTCAAATGATAATGTTGAAAGAAAAGGCATGATACAGTATCTTTATAGTGATTATATCTGCAATTTAAGAACTATACTATAATCAAATTTTATGACTATAGGGTTTATACTGAGCTCAGGATTGTATAACTGTATTAATTTAACTGTGAAACTAAAAATTTACAGCCACTTTTGAAAGAGATGTATCCTTGCTCTGGAGTGTGTTGCTGAAAACATTAATGCTGTAATGAAATGCTTTTTGTAATTATGCGGTTATTAAAAAATTAAAAAAAAA
>NW_008348789.1:1170022-1199836 GCF_000622305.1 Nannospalax galili
ATGACTGTATTAATTCAACTGTGAACCTAAAAATTTACAGCCACCTTTGAAAGAGATGTATCCTTGCTTTGGAATGTGTTACTGAATATGTTAAAGCTGTAATGAAATGCTTCTTCTAATCATGTGGTTATTAAATTTAAAAAAATGTTATAACTTCATCTAAGGAAATGTATACTGAGCAGATTGTAAGAACACATGCTTTTGACTATTTCTATGCCTGTGGAAGCATGGAAAGAAAAGATAAGGAAAACAATCCTATAAATACATCAGGAACTGAAAAGACTGTTTTGCGATGATGGTTCTGGTTAGGACCCAAGGTACAATGTTCTCTCTGTTTTGTACTTCTCTGCTGTGGCAGAGTTAAGTAGTGAGGAGCATATGATGTGTGTAAATTAAGCCCACAGGCCAACATGTAGACAAAGAGTGATTTGATTGCTATAGAAATGCCATCCTGAGTGATAACACAGCTGACAAATGATGACAGACTGGAAAAGCCTTCTCTTTACTAATATGTCTGTCACATTAGGGCTCATAATGAATTTGGAAGAGAATGGGAACACACCTCAATAATATTTACAGAACTCTGAAAATAATATGTAAGTTTTATCTATGGGTACACTATTATTTTTAAATTAAAAATGCATTACTTATTTTAGATAATGATTGGAATTTAGATATTAAAATTTCATTATATACACTTTAAGTAGTTAATAAAAAGTATCAAGACAAGCATTTGATTGATAAAATACATCATTAAAATATAGGGGACGAAAGTGGCATGTCTGATCATTTTGATCCTTACTACCATTTTTGATATTTAAAATTTGGGGAAGACAGTTATTATATATTTCCTATATTTCTCTTATCATCACACAAAGGAGGCAATGAAATCCTTTGACTCTACACAATGATTTGATGATAGAAGACAAGGACAAGGCATTTCACAGGAGCAAAGGGAGGTCTTTATGTCCTGGGAGCTAGTAATAGTGTCTCCCTCTACAGAAAAAACAAAAACAAACAAACAAAAAAAACTTAGGAGTGTTAAAATTGATTGAGATTTTCTAAGCTCAGAGGTCATCTCCTGTGATGTAATTTACTGTGTGTGCCGATGCCGCATCATCATTTTCACATCACCTGTGGCATTCAAGTCTCAAAGAATAGGCACGAGAGATTCAGATACACTGTCTCCTGCTGTCATTTGAAGTAATGAAGTGTATTGCCTCTGACCTGTGAGTCTTATGCCTTCTACCCTGTACATAAAACTTTCAGTTGAACTTGTGAGATTGCAAGAAGGCTAAAACATTACACACTTCACAGTTCTTTACAATAATCAAGAGGACAGCCTGGAGAGATGGTTAAGAGTACTGGCTGCTATGGCAGAGGACCTGGGTTTGGTTCCCAGCACCCACATGGCAGTTAACAACTGTCCTTAACTTTAGTTCTAGGATATCTGACACCTTCTTGTGACCTCTTCAGGCATTTCACAAATATACTTACACACATGCAGACAATATACTCATACATATAAAATAAATATAATAAATAAAACATTTTTTAAAAAAGTAATCCAGTGGAAACACTTGTACATATGTTCAATTCCTGTTTTTGTTTCCTTCTTGTCTGAACCTATTCCCCAAATAAAAATACTTTACTTAATGAAGACATTAAAAGGGATTCTTTGGATTATCTATCATATCATAGAAAACAGGAAACTCCACTTTGATCTGATAGGATCTCAGCTTCTAAAATGTTAAATTGACAGAAGATATACAGAAGAAATCTGTACCAGTATATTTTATGAAAATTCTGTTGCAGGGCTGGAAAATTGGTTCATTGGTTAAGAGCACTGGCTGCTCTTGCAGAGGACCTGGGTTCAGTTCCCAGCACACAAGGTGGCTAACAACCATCTTTTACTACAGTTCCAGGGGAATCTGATGCCCTCTTCTGGTTTTGATAGGCATTGCATGACACAAGTGCACTTACATTCATGTAAAATACAACTATACACATAAAATAAAAATAATAAAATTTAGAAAAGGAAATTCTGTGTTGTACAAGAAGCTTTGTAAGGCACAAGTGAAAGTTATTATAGACCTTAATTATGTTCCTTCTCATACAGAAGGAAATTTTCCATATGAAAATAAGACTCTCTGCTTATAAGATTATTTATAAAGATAAAAAGTTAACTACAAAGATGAGTGCAAACTTACATCTGCATTTTTTCTTCTTTACAGTTTATAGAGTTTTTTTTTCACTTGAAATGGTAAATATGCAAAAACAGCATATTTACAGGAAGTGTATTCTTAAATGTTTCAGTTGTACAGCTATGATTTGCACAACAATAGATGAATCAATCAACACTGAGATGTCAGAAAATTCCCCAAAGGGTGTGATTCTGATTAAGTTTACCAGGCTCCTGAGGATGGAACCACAACTATAAGTTATAAGTAATAGAAGACACAAAATGAAGGAGATAGGGAATTTTGTGAGGATCTGAGATGGGCAAGGGATCTGAATGGGATCAAAATACATTATGAAAAATTCTAAATAAGCCAGTAAAATATCATTAAAAAAGAAAACTGGATAGTTACAGGTAGGAGAATGAAGCTAGATCCTTACTTCTTACAATGTGTTCCATCAATAATCAAAGCAAATTATCTAAAATATTAAAAGAAAGCATTAAAAAAAACCACAAGTCAGTGGTATAAAAAAGTTCAGGCAACAGAATTTCAATTGAACAAATACTATTATAATCAACAAAGGAGCTCTTCACAGCAAAGTAAACAATGAGATCACCCACTAATAAAACAGCCCACAGAATAAGAGAAAATGTTTGGAAACTATTCATCAAGTAAGGGACTGTTATCCAGAATATACAAAGAATCAGAAACATTCAAAAATATAGAAAATGCCTGGCATAGCAGGACACACCGTTAATCCCAGCACTCAAGAGTCAGAGGCAGGCAGGTCTCTGTGTGATGCAGATCAGCCTGCCTATGTAGTGAGTTCCAAGCTAGCTTGGGCTAAAGTGGGATCCTGTCTCATGTAAATTAGTTGAATAATTTATGCAGAAAAGTCACACATTTTTCATAATAAGACATATGATTAACCAAACCTGACATATCCAAAAAATACTCAGGGGCTGGAGAGTGGCTTAGCAGTTAAGAGCATTGACTGTACTTGAAGAAGACCTGGGTTCTAGACTGCAGTTCCAGAGGATTCCAAAGACCTCTTCTGACCTCTATGGCATTGCATGACACAGGTGCACTCACATAAATGCTGTCAACACACTCGCACACACACAAAAAATTAAAAATAATAATAAATAAAATATTAAAAAAAAACTCAATATAACAGTTCCTTAAGGAGGTAAAAAAAATCAAAACCACAATGAAATATTGTCTTATACAAGTAAGAATGACTATAAAATCAAATATATTAAAAATTAACACTGACGACGACAGCTTCCTGGGGCCAGCAGCTCTCCTGAGTAAGTTGCCAGCCCACTGTGCCTTGACTCCCCCAGCCTTATTCACCATCCCAGCTCCCCCCATCAGAGTTACAGCTGACTTTTCAGTGAAAACTATGAAAGCTAGAAGAAACTGGACCAAAGTATTCCCAGTTCTAAATGACCCGAGATGACAACTCAGATAAATTTACCCAGTCAAAATGTCTATTGCAGTCAAAGGGGAAAGAAAAATCTTCCATTACATAAATAGGCTGAAAGAATTCATGTCTACAAAACCAGCCTTTCAGAGAGGTCTTGAAGCAATACAAAGAGCTGAAGAAAGGAACAACTACACCCAATGGGTTATAGAAAGAAACTAATGAAGGTATAACTATAGAAATGCACAGCTACTGCATGAATGTGAACAGAAATAAAAATGACAGGAATCAATACACATCTTTCATTAGTAAGTTTAAACATCAATAAACTGAACTCCCCAGTCAAAAGACACAGAGTAGTTGAATGGATTAAGAAAGAAAACTCACCTTTTTCTTGTGTGCAAGAAACTCATCTCACTTTCAAGGACAGGCACTACCATAAGGTGAAAAGATGGAAAAAAATATACCAAGCTAATGGTACTAAGATAAAAGCAGGCATTGCAATCCTAATATCTGACAAAATAGACTTTAACACTAATCATAACAGATGAAGAGGGCCACTTCATTCTGAACAAAGGAACAATTGACCAAGATGATATAACAATCATGAACATATATTGACCAAACTCTGGTGCACCCAACTTCATAAAAACGGTACTACAGAACTTTAAGACCCAGATTAATCCCAATTCATTGATAGTAGGTGACTTCAATACCCCATTATCTCCATTAGATAGGACAACAGGACAGAGAATTAACAAAGAGTCATCTGAATTAAACAACACCCCACATCAAATGCACATAACAGACATCTACAGAGTCCCAGGCACCAAACAATATACTTTCTATTCAGTGCCCCATGGAACTTTCTCCAAAACTGAACACATACAGGGGCACAAAATAAACCTCAACAAATACAAAAAGACTGAAATAATTCTATTCATTCTTATCAGACCACAATGCAGTAAAGCTTAAAATCAACACTGGAAGGAAGCCTAGTAACTACATGAACACATGGAGATTAAACAACACACTCCTGAGTGATGAATGGGTAAAAGGAGAAATTAAGAAAGATATAAAGTATTCCTGGGACTAAATGAAAAGGACAATACAACACAACAAAACCTCTAGGACACATTGAAAGCAGTCCTTAGAGGGACATTTATAGCTCTAAGTACACTCATTAGAAAATCAGAAAGAACACAAATAAGTGACTTAACATCACAGCTCAAGACACTTGAAAAGCCGCAAATGAAACCCAAACCCTGCAGACAAGAAAAAAATAACAAAAATCAGAGCAGAAATTAATGAAACAGAAACAAAGAAAACAATACAAAGAATCAACGAATCCATTTATGTTCAAAGTCATAGAGGGAATTGGACTAGAGATACATTCTTCAGCCTAATTAAAGCCATATACAATAAACCCATTGCCAACATCCTGCTAAATCAAGAAAAAATGGAAGCATTCCCATTAAAATCAGGAAACAGGCAAGGCTGTCCACTGTCTCCACTACTTTTGAACATAGTGCTTCAAACTCCTGCAAGAGCAATAAGACAAGAGAAGGAAATTAAAGGAGTAATAATTTGAAAAGATGAGAGCAAATTATCCCTTTGTGCAGATGATATGATACCTAAGAGACACCAAAAATTCCACCAGAAAACCCCTAGAAAATATTAACACATTCAGTAAAGTGGCAAGCTACAAAATTAAGCTACAAAAGTCTGTAGCCTTTCTATATACCAATGACAAGCAATCAGAGATAGAGTACATGGAAACCTTCCCTTTCACAATAGTTGCAAAAAAAAAAAAAAATCTCAAAATAAACCTGACCAAAGACATTAAAGACCTCTACAGTGAAAATTGTAAATATTTAAAGAGATTGAGGAAAACATCAGAAGATGGAAGGCCCTCCCATGCTCATGGAAGGGAAGAATTAATATTGTGAAGATGACCATCCTACCAAAGCCATTTATAGATTCAATGCAATGCCAATCAAAGTCCCCAAAAATTCTTCACAGAGTTGGCAAAAACCATCCTAAGATTCATATGGGGCAGTAAAGACATCAGATAGCCAAAGTAACCCTGAGCATTAACAGCAATGCTAGGGGGTGTTACTATGCCAGACTTTAAGACTTTAAACTGTATTAGAGAGCTATAGTCATAAAAGAAACATCGTACTGACATAAAAATAGACTCATATATCAATGGAACAAAATTGAAGACCCAAATATCATTACATGCAATTTCAGCCACCTGATATTTGACAAAGGGGCCAAGAACATTCACTGGAGGAAAGGCAGCATGTTCATCAAATGGTGCTGGAAAAACTGGATCACCTGTAGAAGAATGAAAATAAACCTCTATCTTTCACTTTACATAAAAGTTAACTCCAAATGGATCAAAGGCCTCAATGTGAAGCCTGAAACTCTGAAGCTGTTAGAAGAAAACATTGACAATAATGTACAAGATATAGGTGTAGGAAAGGCTTTTCTAAACCAGACATCAAGTGCTCAGGAAACAATGGCAAGAATCAACAAATGGGATCTCATTAAACTAAAAAGCTTCTGACATCAAAAGAAGAAACCAAGTAAGTGAAGAGGAAACCCACAGAATGGGAGAGAATTTTCACCAGCAACACATCTGACAGAGGTTTAACATCCATAATATATAACAAACTCAAAAAACAAAGAATCAAGAATCAAGAAGATGGGCTAAGGAGCTGAACAGAGAGTTCTCAAAAGAAGAAATGAAGATGGCTAAGAAGCATCTTAAAAGATGTTAAATCTCATTAGTTATTAGGGAAATGCAAATTAATCCACTTTAAGATTTCATCTTACCTCAGTCTAATTGGCAATTGGCTTCCCCCCCCAAAAAAAATGATACCAAAGTTAGAGAGGCTATGGGGAAAGGGAAATGCTCATCCACTGCTGGTCAGATTGCAAACTTGTTCAACCTCTATGGAAAGCAGTGTGGAGAACTTTTAAAAACTGAAAATGTACCTACTATTTGACCCAGTTATACCATTCCTTGGCATATACCCAAAGAACTCACCCTATTGCAGAGACACATGTACATACATGTTTGTTGCTGCTCTTTCTCAGAGATGGAAGCAACCTAATTCTCCCTCAACTGAAAAATAGATAATGAAAATGTGGCTCATTTGTGCAATGGAGTTTTAGTCAGCTGTAAAGAAAGATGAAATGATGAAATTTTCAGGTAAATGGATGGAACTAGAAACTGTTATCCTAGGTGAAGTAACACAGACTCAAAATTTTTAAAAATGACATATGTATGTTTTCCCTCATATGTGGATCCTAATACCAAACCTTATAAGTGAGTATATATCCAGATATAACTACAAGGAACCAGGATAATGAAAAGGAACCAGGGAAGTAAAGGAAAAGTAAGAATCTGAAAGAGAAGAACAGTAGGGGATGAAGGGAAAGAAGGAGCCGAAGAGAGGTGGGACCTTAGGAGAAGGGTAGTAATAAGGGAGAAGTGGGGAAAATTGGGGCACTTTAAATGGGGAAACCATGGTGAAAGTGTTAGACTATGTGAGAGACAAATAATGCCTAGCTAGTTTAAAAAAATACAAAGGGAACCATATTAATTGAACAACCTACTGACAAATTATACATACAACTAACTCAAGGAATATAATATATGTCTAGGCAAGGTTTATCTGAGAACATTTGGTCTTTGCTCAAGCTTTATCTACATAGCACATCGCAATTAAAAGTACCAGACTGGTGGAACTAACCTTCTTGGATGTTTAATAGTCATACTTTGAGGCCTATACTAATTTGGTCAGAGGGACATAAAGGACAGTTTCTGTTTCTTGCCCTCCTAGGTTGACTATGTTCCAGGGGACTATGAACATCTCTCAAAATGTCCCATAACTGTGATGAGTCACCTGTACTCTTGATCAATCAGGCCATGAAGACTCCACCAAATGAACCAGTTTCCAGTGGATAAAGAAGAGGGTCAACACAGATGACACATTTGCCCCATGCTTCCAAGTGATGCCAGCCACAGTCAAGCAGGACTTTTGACTTATCTTCACCTAGGCGTAACTGCTAAAAGAAAGGGCCAGGGGCTCCTCCCAAGCCCATGTGATCCCCGAGGAACAGATTCTCAGGACCTTAAGAGTAAAAATAAATTAGTTTATCTGGGCCAACTGTATGGTCTTAAGCACCCAAAAGGAAAGTATAACCAAAGATTAAAGGGATCACTATAATTCTTTAAGAGTCTATGTGTATAGTTGAAGGCTACATAACAAGAGACAATGCCAGACAGGAGATACCTTCCTTTGAGTTATTGGCCAAGATCACCCAAGAGACTCCCAGACTGTAATCCAGCATGGTACTGAGAAAAAGAACAGCAGACCCCAATCTTATCTAAAGAAAAATGTTGGCAACAGATTGCTGCTATATGAGGAACAGCTGATCTTCCTGAAACAAGGAACTCTAGATAGGCTGACTAGATTCAGCGGATAGACTAGCACTAGGGAATGGCTGGAGGTGCCAACAACACAGTGGACAGTAACAGGGATTACAGAGTATATGGGCTCCAGTGGAGGATGGGGGCTATGGTAGGGTGCTATTTGGGATGTGGGTATATAGATGAATAAGTTTGTTTGGGATGTTCTGTATGAAATACACACAAAAAATAAAAATAAAAAAAATTAAAATGAGTTATATTTATTTTAAGGAAGAACCATAAAAATTTGCTTCATGTTAATAAGTTGATGTGAAAAATATAAAAACACTACCATTGAAATCTACCTGATGATTTTATATCCATGCTCAGGTGCAAAGGATGTCAGAAAGTAACTGACTGTGACTAGTGACATAGAAATTAGAGATGTATGTACAAACATCTAAGTATTAGTAGCATCAAAAATGAGTTTTTCTGTATGAAACAGTATATTTTAAAATGAAATGGAGATCTCTTTTAAAGGTTAACACCTCATTCAATTTTGTGTCTTATAGGGTTTATACCGGGTTCAATATTGTATAACTGCATTAATTCAACTGTGAACCTAAAAATTTATAGCCAATTTTGATAGAGATGCATCTTTGCAAATTGTTATTGAACATGTTAATGCTGTAATGAAATGCATCTTCTAATCATGTGGTTATTAAATAAATAATTTTAAAAATTAATACTGACAAAACTATAGAAAAAGAAACTTACATGCTCCTAGTCAAATATACATTAGAGGCCACTATGGAAAACAGTATACAGTTTCCTCAAAAAACTAAATATAGAACTACTATATGATGCATCATCGCATTATTTTAAATGTAGCTTCATTAAATAAAATTATTGTGTTAAAGAAACATCAAAATCCATGCCAACTATCAAAATATGATGCAATCAAGTTTTCATTATTTTATGAATGTGAAGAAAATCTTATCCAGTCTTTTGCAGTTATGTAGAGGGAACTAGAGGACATCTGTTAAATGAAATAACCCAGACACAGAAAGTAGGTATCGCAAGTTTTTGTCATTCATAGAAACTAAAATAACTTGATTTCATCAAATAAGAGATTAGAATAATATTCATCAGTGACAGAGCAGTGTAGAAGGAGAAATACACAGAAACAGAAAGAAAACTGACTCCACAATAGTTGCATAGGGGGAATTCGTTCTGCTGGTGTATTGCCACAAACACTGTATGGTACATGTCAAAGTATTAGGAAAGTAAGGCTTCAGCAATTAGCAGTGATTGACATGTCAGGAGATGTAAATATTACCCTGATTCGATCATTACATATTGTGTGCATGCATCAAATTCTACCATACATCACAAATATATTCCAATAACGTGACAATATATTTTACTAATCAGGGAAAACTCTTTCAGTGGGAAACCTTGTTGTATTTATTACTCAGCATGACAAATATTACATCACAAGGGATGAGTCTTTTAAGTTGTTGGAGAGTGGATTACTGGAACAGTCTTAGCACATTTTCCTGAGGGGAGGGGACATGTGTGCCAGAGTAAAGAACATCATGGTTGTGCTTGTGGAATGTGTTTGCCTAAGGAATATTCGATGGCAAAAATATTGTTAGCATGCTTTCAAATAAAGATATTTTCAAGCATGTTTTTATTTTAATCTTTGATTTCACTAAATATTTGAGACTTATGTGGACTAAATGGTACCTACTACAATTCACATGGTTATTTAGTATTTAGACTAGTGTATGTAAGTATGAATTGAGTCCAATATGAATTGAGATATGTTGGAAGTAGCCTAGTGGTTTTAAGATATCACAATAGTATTAAGTATAATATTGTTGATTTTTTTTTTACTAATGGCATTGAAATAATAATACTTTCAGTGCATTAACTAAAGTACATAATTATTTTTCTTTTATTTTTTCATGTGTATACATGCATGAAGTGTGTGAGCACATGTGCTTGGCAAACACGTGGAGGTCAGAGGACAGATTTCTGTAGTCAGTCCCCCTCTTCTACCTCCACATGGATTCTGGGAATTATACTTAGGTCACCAGGTTTACATAGCAAATTCTTTCATCGACTATACCATCTCACCAGCCTCAATGAATTTTAAAAATTATTAATCCCTGAGGCCGGAGAGATTGCTCGGTGGATAAGAGTACATAGTGCTTTTTCAGAGGATTGGAGTTTGGTTCCTAGCACCCATGTCAGTGACTCACAGTCACCTGTAACTCCAGTTCCATGGGATCTCATGTCTCTGGCCTTTCAAGATACCTGAGTTGGTTGGCACATACCCATACACAAACATATACATATAGGTAAGAGCAAATTAGATATTCTCCAAACTATCGTACTACTTTTATTTTCTTGAATGAATGGGTAGTGGGAATTATTCCTGCCCTTTCCCATTGAATAAGTCTCAATCCCAGTGTGAGTGTAACATTCTTATTAGTAGGGACATTTTCATTTGTCAAATTGTTTCATAAGATGATAGTGATCTCACAAAATGTGAACACATATATATTGTGTGTGTTTGTGTTTGTGAATATAAGTGTGAGTGTGTATGTGTGTATGTGTGTGTGTCTGTGTGTGACACCTTTCATTCCAATGTGTGATGGATAGATTTAGTTGTCAACTTGAAACAGCAGGGTAGAGGGAATCTCCTTTGAGGAACTGTCTCCATTGTATTGGCCTGTGACTTTGTCTGTGGGATATTTCTTGATTGTTGAGTAATGTGGGAGGGACTATCCCACTGCAGGTGGGGCCAACCTTGAGAAGGTGGTGCTGTGTTGTATGCGAAAGAAGGCTGAAGAGGGTGGGGAGATGGCTCAGTGGGTAAGACCGTTGGCTGCTCTTGCAGAGGACCCAGGTTTGATTTGAAGCACCAACATGGCAAGGTGGCTGACAAACATCTGTAACTCCTGTTCCAGGTGATCCAACACTCTTTCCTGACCTCCATGGGCATTGTATGACATGGGTGCACTTATATAAATGCAGGAAATACGCTCTTACACATAAAATAAAAAAACAGTAAATAAATAAAAACAGAACACGATTGAGCATAAGTCAGTAAGCAACGTTCTTCCATGGTCTGTGCTTCAGTTCCTGCTTCCAGGTTCCAGCTGTGAGTTCTTACATAGTTTTTTTTTTTTTATATATAATAATGAGCTGTGACCAGGGAGATATAAGATAAAATGAACCCTTTCTTCCCCAAGATGGTTTTGGTCAGACTTTATCACAGCAATAGAAAGAAAACTACGAAATAGAGTCATTTAGACAAGAGAGGTACAGATCATATGTAGCTGCTTCTCTACTTTTCTTTGGACAAACCCTTCAAGCACTGAGGATAAATCCATGAACATCCTATGTACCTTGCTGAATAATTTAATTTAAGTTTCACCATGTATTTGGCAGTCTTGGTTAAAAGTGAAATATTCATTTACATAATCACATTCTGCCCACTTAAATATTCCCTGCACAGTTGTGCTTTTATATAATATACTTGCTCACCATCTGTCCTTGATTTTGGTCAAGAGATACTTCATATTTTCTAACACTTTGCATAGCAATTGCAGCCAGCCAAAAGTCATTTTGTTAATATACATTTGGTAATATACACTGAGCATTTACTGGCCGAAGGATGGTCTTTCCTTGGAAGTTTACCTCTAAAAATAAAAGCAATGATACATAGTTATCAAATATATTTGAGACTAAATTGCATATCAACACATACATAATGCAATTATCATGAAGGACCTGCTGAAATGAGTGGCCATGGCCAGACTTGCACACATTGAAGTGTCTGGATTACAGCTATTTCAATTATAAACTTCATCTAAAATTTATAATGAGTTATGACAGTAATTTAATATTACTCATATTACTTTAAATATCTTTTGGCAATATCCTATAAGATTATCTAATGTGATTGTGCTACATTTCAGCCACTGTGACAGAATACCTAAGAAAAGCAACTTAGATTTGGAAACTGGGTTTAGTTTTTCATTATGTGGGCAGCTTCAATCTATATCTGGCTGACTCTATTGCTTTGGGCCTGAGGAAAAGAAGTATATCTTGGTGACATAAGCATGTGGCAGAAGGAGCTGTTCACCTCAAGATAGCTGAGAAAAGAAAGATGGGGTGAATAAGAAGAGAAGGTATAGAGGAAGGGATTGAAGGAAGGAAGTAGGAGAGAGAGGAGGAGGAGGAGAGGAATGAGGAATAGGGATGGGAGGAAGAGAAAGGAGGAGAGGAGAAGAAGGAGAGAGGGAAGAGGAGAAAAGAGGAGAGAGGAGAGGGGAGGGGAGGGAAGCGGAGGGGAGGGAAGTGGAGGGGAGGGGAGGGGAGTTAAGTGGAGGGGAGAGAAGTGGAGGAGAGGGGAGGGGAATGGAGGGAAGTGGAGGAGAGGAGAGGAGAGAAGGCTGGGCTAAGAAAGTTCTGTCGTTCTTGATACTGTACCCAACAAAGGACCACTCCCATCATGAAGTTTCATCTTCCAGTCCCATCATCTCCCAGGCAAGCTATAAACCCACCAATGCATAAAGTCATTGATGAAGTCAGAGTCTTCATGATTCAATTACTTTGTACCAACTCTACTACCTCTGAGCATGACTACAAACCTTCTAAACCAACCCTCGAAGCCTTGAGGACCATTCAAGACATTCAAAAACATTAGGCAGATACAAGTTTTGCTCTTTTGCTCTTTTTGTATTATGATAGGACAATTATAGATAGATAGATAGATAGATAGATAGATGATAGATAGATAGATAGATACATGATAGATAGATAGCAAATAGGAATTTTTATCAAAAAATGACCACATTTTATCATGATTGGATGCTTTCCTGAATTTTTCTATAAGACATAGTGGTGTGACTTCTACCTCTGGACAAGAATCTAGTTTGGTATTACAAATGAATACAAGGAACAAACACATTTTTCTTCTTTTTAATACATCCATACATAGATACACAGCTCCATTTAACAGTTTAATCTACCAATAAAACAAATTACACACTATAGGATCAGTTGTTTCTGGGTGTACAATTATTTAAATTATCAATTAAAGTAATAGCTTATTTAAGCTTCAGAGGTCAAGAAGTATATAGACTTTCTCTTCCCCTTCCTATAAACATTATATAAGACATTTTAATCTTGTAGTTACTCATAGTGCATTTTGGTCCATCCTTAACTACATTGAAAATTTCATTCTTACATCGTGGTATGAATCTTCAAACTCAGTGAGGTGAAATCATAAAATTTATTCCAAACAGTTGTCAAGTCTTCTAGCAATAGTGTCAAGGAACCATAATTCATAGGTCAAAGTTTTATAATGAAAATGTGATTTTACTATGTAATCTGTAACTTCCTGACTATATACATCATTTACCATTTTGCAATACTAAATCCCTCTAAGCATTTATTTATACTGAGAAACTTAATTAGAACTCCCCATCTTCTTCTGTTATAAGACTATATAGCCGAGGAGGGTAACATGGTATTTTATAGAATAAGCTGTCACTGAATCCGAGCAATGGCTGTTCTAACACAAAATACGCCTAGAATCAAAGAAGCAGTTACTCAAATAGACATCAAAATAGAACAATTTGTTCCTCTTTCCTATTTAATGCTCAATTTGTTATAATATCCTGGAATTGCATAAGGGTTATTCCTATTTTAGTAATCTTCCACAGTTCCCTGCTTTCTTAGGTGTTTTTCATCAGAAGAGAGAAGATCCTTGGTGGAAAAGACAGATATTAGCCCATTTGCTGCTTTTCTGTTCTGTTTGCAGCACTAGTTTTCAGCAATCCCTTCCTATTTAGTGTTTATTACAGACACCACTATACATTGCTTCTCAAAAGTGCTGTAGTGAAACTGAGAACATATACACAATGTTGTGAATCTCAAATTCTATTTAATTACCATGAATTCTAATTTTCTGTATTAAGGGTGAATGTGCATTTTCCAGTCTTTAGAAACATCGTAGTAAAGTTAACATGACATCTGTAACTAGACTTATAATCCCATTATGCAAAGTACAACAATGCTAACATTTTCTTGTATATATTATTTCTGGATTTTTAATAATATAGAGAAAATATTTTTTGAAAAAGGTAAAATTTGTTGAAAACACATAACCGTGGGTCTTTGTGGATTTTATAAGGTAAGTTTGAGTTTGCTTTCTGTAAAACTGTAGACTTTTAAAAACAATATATATACTTAATATTTCATTTATTTTTATTTTATGCGTTTGCGTGTATTGCCTGCATGTAAGTGCATGTAAGAGCACCGGTGTTGTGCAATGCCCATGAAGGACAGAAGAGGCTGTCGGATCCCCTGGAACTGGAGTTAAGGACAGTTGTTAGCTGCCATGTGGGTGCTGGGATTCGAACCTGGGTCTTCTGCAAGAACAACCAGTGTTCTTAACTGCTGAGCCATCTCTCCAACCCCAACAATATATATTTTATGACTAAGTCATGTGAAGGTATTATAACTTGCATCTTAAATATCTTATCTTTATTTAAAGATCATCTGTTGAGGATTTCATCCTCAGTACAGCACTGTTCTAAGACAGAGCCATTGTGTAGTTACTGAGTATAAGAGCCCTGATATCAAGATTGTGTCACCTCATTAAAACATTCTAGAGTAGGGCATTGGGAATTAGTAAAAACCTCAGAAAGAGGACCTTCATTGGAAGAAGTGGTTTCCTAAAACATCTATGGAAAAGGTCAAAATGAAACAACACATAGAGGAGAACTGTGTATGCGTACGGTGTGTGTGTGTGAGAGAGAGAGAGAGAGAGAGACAGACAGAGACAGAGACAGAGAGACAGAGAGACAGAGAGAGATGTTTGAGAGCGAGAGAAATGATACAAGAAATTAAGAAATTTACACAAGACTGAAGATCTCATTATAATATTTGAAAGAGTGTTGGAGGAAGTTTGTGGACAGTGTGGTAGGAAGTATGGTAGATTTGGATCTTTGTATCCTCAGACTGTTTATTTTCAGAATCAGTTGTAGTCTATCTGTTGCTATGTGCTGTTTGTCATGGAGATGCTGTGGGTTAATTTGCATTCCTTATTAGCTTGATTCCTTCAGTAGTGTTAGTTTTATTTGTCAACTTTATACAATCTAGAACCACCTGGAAGAGAGTTGCAGTGGGGATCTGACTAGACACTATATCAGGTTGGCCTGTGGGCAATTCTGTGAGGGATTTTTTTTTTAATATATTAATTGATGTGGAAGATCCAGCCCACTGTGAGAAGCACTATTCTGAGTTTGGACCCTGGACTGTTTTAGAGCAGAGAAAATGAGCTGAGTAGTAAGGATGCGTGCATTCCTTTCTTGACTGTGGAAGTGATGTGATCAGCTGCTTTAAGTTCCTCTTTCCTTGACTTCTGTAACCTGAAATCATGAGCTAAAATAAACCTTTTCTCCACTAAGCTGTTTTCTGTCAAGTATTTTCTTATAGCAACAGAAATGAAACTAAACACTCTCCATGATCTTTCCCACTCAGAAGCACTGAAGGCATAGACTATATAACTCTAGTATCTGGCTAGGGATCCCACAGTAGAAGATTGCTTGGTTACAGCTACACCAGTGAGAGGTGCATTGCACGGTTAGTCACAACTTAGAAATGGCACACCCTGCTTATCCTGTGGGCAACAGCAGTAGCCTTTTGTAAGATTATTTTTCTACCTCCAGGTGGCATCTCAACTTTTCTACTTCCTGATTAATCAATTTCCTGTGTTGAACTCTCTGTTTGAATGCTGAAAATGTTTTCTTTGGTTTTCCAGGTCCTATTGTGATTGACACTATGTAACCAAGTCCGTCTTTACAAGCCATTTCTATGTAATGCAAACCTAATTTCTGAAGACATAAAACCCATTCTGTAAATCTTAACTCAGGCTCTATACTGTCTTGTCTTTGATTATGTCTTCAGTACTCCAGACTATCTCTTAATTCTATAGAATGTATCGCATTACAGAAAATAGTCTCAAGAGTTTAGAATCTAAGGAAAGAACTGTAAAGATGATCCCTTAAATTAAGTATTTTGCTGTTATATTGATAATAAATCGCATGGAGAAATGCTATGTTGAAAGCTGCTCTCATTTACTATATTTTTGTTAACGAAAGGGAAAAGACTGTTTTCATTTTAAGTGCTTACTTTGTTTGGGGGAACAGTAGTATTCCGGTTGCTAAGTGTGGATTTAGCTTGTACATAAACATGCTCTTTGAAGGCATGGTATAGTAATAGTTTCATCCTTTCTACAGATACACAAAAGAGATATGCAGAACATGATAAACTATATACCATATCTCTCTGAAAAGGATAAATCGGGCAAAAGTGTGAAAATGCCTTTTTACTCAAGAATAAGAAATGAAATGGTTTCCTGACAATACAGCCCAGTGAATGTGAAAAGAGAGGTGAGGCTTTTGAAACATTACTCATTTGCTGCAGCAACTGCAGACCTCAGGAGAGCAATCTTGAGGCTAACAATCCAGGAACAAAGAGGCTTAAAGTTTACATCTTGGTTTCAGTCAGTAAATCCCAGGATAATCTACATTGTCTTTTAACCACTGAGATAAACATTCTTTTATTTACATAGATGCTATTTGATAGAATTCAAACACTCTCAAACCTTAATGCTCTTGATAATATTGACAACATGGCTTTCAGTTATCTCCCAGGACTGCCTTTTACACAGACTTTGGAGTGCTGTGCATTTCAACCACAAGTTCACACTGTCTGCTTCTGTAATGGTTATGTTTGCACTGTACAGCATTGTTACTTGCATGGTTTAATTTCATTTTGAACATTGTAATTTATCCTTAATGTTTTCAGAACTTCAGCTAGTTACAAGCGCATACATTTCTACTCATCTTCAAAAACGGATATGATAATAAAATCAGAACCTGCATTGTAAGATCAGTATGTAAAAGAAATTATAGTATATTGTCATTAATGGCTTCATTGCACCTCTTTTCTTTCTACTGGTTATATTACTCTTTGTATTTACTCCTCAGAGAAAAGTTCAGTTTATATATATATATATGTTAGATTATGAAAACATATGTTTTGGTTTGACTGACCATTTGAAAATACAGTAAAAGTAATGTGATGGTGGGTACCCATGAAATCTCAAAAAGACTGTGACCTTGGGTTGTCATTAGGAGA
Organism: Nannospalax galili; assembly: GCF_000622305.1. Taxonomy (NCBI): domain Eukaryota; kingdom Metazoa; phylum Chordata; class Mammalia; order Rodentia; family Spalacidae; genus Nannospalax; species Nannospalax galili. The sequence continues at coordinate 1,187,280 of NW_008348789.1, forward strand.
GTGGAATTTTAGTCCTCATGCCTGTTTCCCTGGCTATTTACCTATAAATGCTATATAAAAGTAGAAAATGATGCCGGGTGAGGTGGCACAATTCTGTAGTCCCAACACTTGGGAGGCAGAGGCAGGCAGTTCTCTGTGAGTTCAAGGCCAGCCTGGTCTACATAGTGAGTTCCAGGACAGATTGGGCTACAGGGAGACCCTGTCTCAAAAAGACCAAAAATAAAAAAATAAAAATACAAAAAAAAACAAAAAAAGCAGAAAATGATTTTTCTGCTGTAAAACTATTATCAGCTAACCATAAAGTAAGAAGGTAAGTTTGGTTAATTGTGTGGGGTAAATCACAGCACACTCATCTTTAAGAGAAGATTTCTTTACACCTTACCAAGAAAGATAGGTAGAGAAGTTACAGAAAGATTCAAAACATCAAAGTATTGCATACTCAAATTAAGATGAAAGTGAATATTTATCAGAGAAATAGGGACTCACCTTGGTCAATAATAAATGAACTTAGGAAATGAATTCCAACACAAGATGATGACTATGGCTAGGGCCAATACCAATTTTAGATAAGTGATACCTTAAGGAGAGAATCAATCATGTATTGTTTGACTTCTGTTCAACAGAACTATGAGAGCATAAAGGGTACTTTTCAGCCACAGCATTTGTTGTTATCAGTAACAATAGCGGAAGGTAAGTAATGCTGACTGATATTTCTTCATTCGGTGATGCTGGAATAGCTGTGACACTCATGCTATGATTCCAATGAATGGTAGTTCTCTTACTCTCCAATTGTCTGCACTGCTCTGGTTTCCTTTCTTTTCTATCTATTCTAGGTCAAAAATAAATGAACAATGAAATAATATGACACGACAGGATGAAAAGCAAGAATCAGAAGGTCTAGAGTTACCGTTCACCTTGCTTCAATGTGCAAACTCAATTAAGTGCCTTCTAGGCCATGGTTTGATCTCAGTATGTAAAGAAAGTCCACTCCAATTTCCAGGCCAATACTAAGTGCTATAAAGATATTGCATATTTATTGAGTTCCTTATACATATTAAATTATTTTTTGAGTAGCTTTAAAGGATAAAGAAAATATTAAGAGATATATTCAATTTGTTAAGAGCTTATTGAGGTAACTTAAATAAATATTTAAATAACTTAAATAAACACCTAAAATGGTCAATGAATAATATGAAATACAAAAGTAAATTCTGGGATATGAACCAGAATTCAAGGACTATTGCCTTCCCCACAATCGTGTGTGTGTGTGTGTGTGTGTACAAAGAGCTATTGGACTTTAAAAATACATTTCATTTATTATTTTTATTTTATGTGTATGAGTGTATTGTCTGCATGTATGTAAGTGCACCTGTTTCATACAATGCCCATGCAGGTCAGAAAAGATGTTTGTTTTTATAGATTACAATGCCCAACTTTTATAATCATTAAATGAGTAATATCTTTTTTGAAGTAAACAAAATAGTAACAACAGTGATCAAAATAATTCATTTAAAAATCACATGTATTCAAAATGGTAAAAATATGACTCATCCCAAGAACCCCCAACTCCATTAATGATGCAGATGATGCTACTGACCTACATCATTCTCCATGGATTCCTAAGAAACTTAAGGCAGATATATCCAAGTTTCTCCATATTTTGTTTATGTAGATATACAAAGACTCATAGATTTAATTCTTTCATGCCACAACATATAAATTTATACTGAAATATAATCTTCCTTTTATTATTCCCACCCAAGTAAATAGTAGTTATAGAAACATAGCTGCACAAGTCCAAACTACTTAAAATCTTAATCAGACCATCGTTCTGTTCTCTCACAAATTTCAGATCCTATTCATCAATCAGTATATTGTTCCATCTTTCCCCATATCACAAATTCATTTGTTATCATGATCTCTGTAATTATTATCTCAATAAACACAAATACACAGCATATCTTATACCTGTGACCTAGACTATAGCATACCACTTACAACTAAAATATTGCAATGAGTTCTGCATCTTAATTAATTTAAGTCTGAAACCTTGGAGCCATCATGATGGTTCAGTGAGCAAAGGTATTGGCCATGCAATCCTGATGATCAGTATTCCATCTGAAGAATCATTATGATAGTGGAAGCAACAGATTATCCCAAATTTGCACATGTACAAACATGTATATCATGGCACATCACATGAACCCGTGAGTGTGTGTACACACACACACACACACACACACACATACACATACACACACAAATAAATAACATAAATTTAAAATGAAGATTTTTATGATTGATTTAATTCAAGTCCCCAATTATATACTTATTCTGTTATAGTTTTAATATGGTACAAATATGTCCCCCAAATTTTGCACTGGAATCTTTTTCACGTTTTCTTGAGCTGGTAGATTTGTGATAAGAGTTGAGTGTTTGTGACAGTAATTAAGTCCTAAAAGTTCTAGCTTTCTGAATGTGCTCATTCTGAACCACAGAGTTCATTTCCTGTTGAGGATGCCATGGAAGTACTTGTCTGACCTTCTTACTCCTTTGCTTCCTGTCCGGCCATGTGATCTCTCTGCTGACGTGTGATAATCGCTTTTGCACATACTTCTGCCATTGTGATGCTTCAACCAAGAAGTCTTTAGTGGACCATGAGCAAGCTAGTACCATGCTTTTTAGTCTCCAGATCTGTGAGTTAAAGAAACCTTTTTTCTGTACAAATACTAGTGTTAGGTATTTTGATATAACAACACAGAAGAGACAAAACACTTCCTTATTAACATATTTTCAAAACTAAAGAGCAAACCATAGATTTTAATAGACAGTAGTGTTTCTTATCAGAGAACATTGCTACAATATTAAAACATTGGCTTTCTCTCCCACTTTCTCTTATTCACAGACTTCCATCTACTTTTTTCTTTTTTTGGTTTCTCCATTACATCTTTGAAAATATACTGTCTTCTTTTTTGTTTTGTTTGCTTTTTGTCATTTTGAAATAGGGTCTCCCTGTAGCTGCATCTAGTCTGGAAGTCACCATGTAGACCAGGCTGGACTCCATCTCACAGAGATCCACCTGCCTCTGTCTCCTGTGTGCTGGGATTAAAGGCATGCACCACCATACCTGGTTTATCCTGTTTTTCTCAAGGGATATAATTTTCTTATTAGCCTGTGTTACCCAGGCTTCCAGAACTATAGGAAATGCTAGTGTGACCATGAACTTACTAGAAGACAATATTTACTTTGACTAACAAGTGCAGAGAATATGGTCCATGATTAAGCGACCTCATTTCATTAGGCTCTGGTGAGGTGGCACATTCTGGCAGAAGTGTGAGGTAGAACAAAATTGATCAACTCATTGGCCAGTGAATTATCTCCTGTTTTGCAGTTTTACTAAATACCTGAGAGAAGCAACTTCAGGGAGGAAAGAATTATTTTGGTTCACATTTTCAGAGGATTTCAGTATTATGGTGGAAGATACAAGCCAGCAGGGGTGACTCAGTTCTGTCAGTAGTGCTGTTGTTAGCGTAGCAAAAAGTCTCATAAATTTAACTGGTCATGACTATAAAATCCCTAATCTATCTGTTGGAGGACCCACCTTTCCAGTCACATGAGTCAATCACCTGGTGATAGAACCAACAGTAGGAAGGCAGGGTCACCTTATGTTATGCTAAACACTTGGGCAGAATATCTGGTGTATTGATGTAGCTAATTGTTCCTGCCTGGAATCCTGCCTTGTAGCACAGAACTCCAAAGAACTTCTGGTTGAGCCAGTCATGTAGGTCTCTGTAAGCCTGTCTGCCTTTCTGAATTCTTCAGAAAGGTGTAATTACCCCTTTTCTTCTTCACACCTTTCTTACTAAGCATGCTTTCTTTAAGGCTTTGGGATGCCCCTAGCATCCTGTATTTCTTTACTTTTTCTGTAAAGCTTCCTTCTCCCAGCCACGTGGCTACAACTCAGCACGTGTCTGACCTCCATGCAGTCTCTAAACCTGAATGGCTTCATGGCTTTCTTTCCGTCTTCCCACCATCCTCCTCCTCGAGGCGACTGCCAAGATTACCAGCTCACCTGCCCTGGGGATTTTTCTTTAAAATTCTAAAATTCTTAAATTCTTTCATGAATGAGACTAAGAACTCTAGAGGACCCTCTTTCTCCTCATTTCACTGTGAGGTAGCTAGTCCTGTCACCGTGATCAGATAGAAAGCACAGACCTAGAACGTTACTAGAATACAAGTACAACAATGAATAGCTTGTCTGTAGTGCCTAAGTGTGCCAGCTAGGCACCACATCCCAAAGGTTACACAACCTTCTTTCCAACACCATTAGTTGAAAACCAAGTATTTAAAAACATGAGCTTAAGGGTCTATTTCACATTGAAATTGTAAAAATCAGTGAACACAAAGGCAGTAGGACAGAGAAAGGGGTTGATTTCCACCATCTGTTTCCAGAGTTTACCTTCAATGACATGAAGACCTCTTACTACATTTCATCTGTTAAAGGTATCACCATTCCCAAAAGCCACAGGCTGAGAAACAGTTCTTTAATGCTTGCACCCCTGGGGAACATTCAGAATCAACTGTATCACACCCTGATCACTATTACCCTATGTTGAGCAAAGTAGGATGATCTTGGGTGGGAGAGTATTGGAGTCAATTAAGTCAGTATACAATATTGAAGTTCTGTTCTGGGGATTTATACCTGAAGTTATAAGCTGTTCTGTTAACAGTAAAAAGAGTGAGGAGAGGAAAAAAAAATCAGAGAACAAGAAGATAGTCACAGGGTTATCCTTTGAATTGTCCCTATGAACATCTCTAGTCTTCTAGTCAAGTTCTGTTCAGTGAGAAAATAATGGTTGTGTATATCAGACAAACTTTTAGGTGTCAAGAGGAAGGCAAACATTAAACCCTGCTCCATTAAAATCTTCTTTCTTTTTCCTGAAACATTGTAAACATTGAAATTCTTTTTGGTTTTAATGTACCCAATGTAGCTGAAGAACAGTGTAAAATTGGACATTGAAAAAATCATCTATTTCTTTAGATGCATTGAAAGGAAGAGCTGATGTTTCAATATATAAATTAGAAGTTGTCAAAGTAGTTTATGCCTTCACAGCCAAATGCATTAGCAATTTCCATGAGTATCTGTGCCTTGATGATCTTTTTTATTCACTCACACAAACTAAAGTCATTATGCATGGGAAAAATGGAAATATGATATGTATCTAATTTTAACATGGCTATAAGTTCAAATATATATCAGTGTCCCCAGGCTGCTTGGAGATTACAGATTTTCATTGTTAAGCATTGGCATTATTCTCAAAATAAAAGGAAGCTAATAAAAATTCCATTAAAAAGGAGACAATTTGCATTTGAACTAGATAACTCCATTCTACAAGGATAAAGGTTGGTGTTCCCAGAGCAAAGCAAATGTAACAAACTTGTTTTGCTGCCTTTTAGTGACTGTATTTGCACCCCTAGGAAATCACAGGAAAAAACACAGATACTTTATTTTCTTCATCTTAGAACTAACTGAATCATCACTTTCTTTTTATGGGAACTGAAACTCCCAGTGCTACTGTTTCCTTTTGGATCAAAATCCTCAGACGTTAAATGTATTTTTCTTGGGTATCATCATAGCATTGTTGGACAATGTAAACATAAAGTTAATTTCTGCCTCAGCAGCAGAATTGAGAAAAGAAAGGAATACAGTGACAGGGTGAAAAAATGTAAATATGTATATTCAGTATAATTTTAATTAGCCATCAAAGTAGAGTCACAAAGGGGACACTGGGACAAAGAAGGACCAAAGCTTCCTATCAGGGGTTGGGCTACTTTGCATATGAATAAAATTAGACTTGAGGTTGTGAATTTTAAGGATATTATTTATTCTTCATATGGAGGCTACAAAAGGATATTTATACAGACATTTGCATATTTTGACATAGTGAATAGTATTTTCCTTGTTATTTAATATATGGAACTGTGATTCATTAATATATACAGGAATGATGCCTGTAAAATCAGTAGTAACATATTTTTAGAAATGATTGAAGCCATCTGTCATGATTTTTATTTTTATTAAAACTTTGAGAATTTCATACAATGTACATTAATCATATTCCCCCTCCAGTCCTCTCCCTAACTTGTCTCAGATTCCCCCATCAACCACTCTTCCCATCTTCTTACTCTTGTTTTATTTTTTAATAACACAGTGAGACCAATTTATGTTGCCATATATTCATGGGTGTGAGGCCATCCACTGGAGTATAATCAACCCATCTAGAGTCACTCTCTTAAAGAAAACTGGGTCCCCCCCTCAGAAACCATAAACTGTCAAGAACTACTCATTTTGGGGAGGGGGCTGATGAGCCTCTGTCTCCATGCTGGAATGTTGTCTGGCTTGGTCTTGTACAGGCCACCACAGCTGATACGAATTTATGAGTACAGCCCTGTAATGCCCAGAAGGCATTGTTTTGCCCTGAGTCTCCTTGACCTCTTGCTCTTCCAATCTTTTTGCTCCCTATTCCTCCATGGTCCTTGAGCAGTGGGTGGGTAGTGATATTGATTGTCAGTGGAGTGCTCAACCACAATGGTATATTTTCATGATTTAAAATATGGTATCTCTTTACTTTTTGTTTTTATTTATACTGATCGATGCTTAATGAGTCCAATTTGACTCTGTCAAAGGATATGGAATCCAGGTGGAAGATAATACAGTTTTCCTACTCTGTAAATGTCATCCTTTTCCAAATGAGCACACCTTTTCTATACCTGAAAGTCATCAGTGTATTAAAGATAAAAATAAAAATTTTAAATGTATTTCATATGGTGATTTTTGGACAGTACCAACAGCAATCAAAGAGCAAAAATAATTTAGTGAGGAAAAATGTTCTCTATATTATTCTTTAGTAAATAAGTATTTCCTAAATTGTTACATACAATCATATTTTTGATGAAGGATTTATCACCAAGTTATGAAATTGCATTGACAAATTACATCGTTAATATCCCACTATGTTCCAAACTAAGAACTCTGATTTTAGAAATACATAAATGAACAAGAAGAACTGCTTTTCCGCTAACGACTGTCAACATAAACCTCTAAATGGGTCTCTTACATTTTCTCTGAGTTTGGAAATAGGCATTTGTGACCTTTCTTTCAGACTCTCATTTCAAAGATGTTTGTATAGAAAATAGTCTTGAAAATAGAGATAATATGTCCACATGTTTGAAAAATATTTGGTAAGCAACTTCCTGATAGACTTTTTGGTGTCCTACATTCTGTGTTACTCTGCTGGGGCACGAAAGCTGCTGTGTTCACAGCATCTACATAGGCTATTTTGTATCACCTACTGGGTTTATGTTGGCAGGAGAAACTAATTATGAGCAGGAAGCCTATGTTGCCTATTTGAGAAGCGATAGACATTTTTGAATCTGACTCAGGAGTCTCTTATTTCTACTCTATCTATAAAGTTATGGCAGTTTATCAATTATGCTTTATAATGAGAAAGTCATGACAATTTTTTGTTTTGTCTGTTGGGATGGGGTCACATGAACTTAGGCTTGCTTCAAACTCAATGTGTAGCTGAGGCTAGTACTGAAATGCTGATGCTCTACCCATAATGTCCCAAGTGCTATGATTACAACCACTTGTCTAGCTGGAAATGAAAACCCTTGATTCTTTTGTGAACCATTCCAAACAAGGATTAAGGGGTGTTAGGAGGCAAATTTGTCATGAGATTAGATTACATATTAGAGATTAGAAAAATGACTATGCTTGTGTGACTGTGTAGGCTAAGAATGTTTAGGTTCACAGGATATGTTGGTAAGTAGGAGACTCAGGAGACTAGTGGTGAAGTTTCAATTTTTGTTGAAGGTTTGCAAATCAGCACAACTGATGGATTAGGTGCTATATGAAGGCTAGAAGCTTAAAACTTTAAAACCCATTTTTACAGTTAAAGTCTAAGGATGTTAAATAAATTGATGATAATTTCAAGTAATCAAGTAGGAAGTATCCTCGCTCAGGTTTGGGTGGGCCAGACCCTATGATCTGTTGAGGTTTTCAAGTAATTGAATCATAGCCATAAATATAAGGAGTGCAATCAAGTTATCAAACCTAATGATCCAATTTCTAATCTTATACAAAACACAGAAATGTATGCAGAATGCTGTTTCACCTAATATCTGATAATTTCATAGTTTGTACAAAATTGAAAACTCTCCTTCCACATTTCTCTTGTACTTACTCCCTAATGATCAGTGCTGTAACTATTTTAATCCCTAGAGCAACGGTATTCCATCTACACAAGAATTTCATCTCTCCTGGCAGCCAAGGTAATCCTAAATTTTATATCTATCTATCTATCTATCTATCTATCTATCTATCTATCTATCTATCTGTCTGTCTGTCTGTCTGTCTGTCTGTCTGTCTGTCTGTCTGTCTGTCTGTCTATCTATCTACACACACACATACACATACATATATATAGAGAGGTTGTATTAGTCCTTGCTCTATTTCTACTGACATCTTTCTACAATTTTCAGGTATATAGTTAAGCCCTTTCCCTTACTTTATGTTATTCCTACAGGATCTTACAAAGAGAAACTATTTCTCTCTTTAGAAAATCAAATCGTTCCCTCTTCCTCCCACACTGTCAACTTTGACACTTACTTTGCCGCACCCTTTTTTCACAGTGCCTGGCATGCCTAGGTGTCTTTTAGAAGCATTTATGAGATACGGTCTATTTCAGTAGAACATAAGTAACATTTGAGCTTACTATGAATGATTCATAAGGAGCATTTAGATGAGATTAATACTTACACTGTATACTGGGTAACTAGATTGTCCTCTCTAAAGTGGCCATCATTCAAGCAGCTGAAGGACTGAGTAGAACAAAAAGACTAAGATGTTTTTCCTGTTTGCTCTACTTTGAAATGAAGATTGAAATTTTCAGACCTTCAGGCACTGACTGAATCATTGGTTCTTTGTGGATATATTCTTATTCTAGTTGCTGTGATAATATATCTGACATGAATCAATTAAGGGAAGAAGAGTTTACATCAGCTTACAGGGATCCAGTCCATCATAGTAAGGATGTCATGGCACAGAGCCTGAGACAGTAGCCACATTGCATCCAGTCAGGAATCCGAGAGTAATGGATGCTAGTGCTTTCTCCTTTTTTTCACTATTCTAGTTGAGCTTTTTAAATTTCATACAATATTTCTGACTGACATCCAGACTCTGTCCCCTATCCATGCCTCCCGCTATCTCCCCACCAAACCCTATGCACTCTGCCACACATGGTGAGTCCTATTCATTCAGGCGTTTGCACCCAAATATCTTTCAGTGTAAATGCGTCCACTGGAGTCTAGTCAGTCTGCTTTCTCCTTTTCCTTCAAGTCCATAGAATGGTGCTGCCCATAGTTAAGGTAGATCTTCCATCTCAATTAATTTAATTTATATAACCCCTCAGAGGTCTGTCCAGACATTGTGTTCTAGGCCTTTCTAGATCATGCTAAATTGACCATCTTAAGAGGTTTCAGTCTCACTGGCATTAAGCAGTATCATCTACCTCTCTAGTATTCAAGTCTTATTTTTAGGTAAAATTAAATCACTGGCATTCCTAATTCTCTAGTTTTCCTTGCAGATATTGGGAGTTCTCCCTTATTATAATCATATTAGCTAATTACACATGTACACTTCATTTTTGTTACTATCCCCAAACAAAATTCAATATAGTAATTTTATCCTCTAATAAGATGGCATTTGGAAATGAGGCCTTTGGTAGATAATTGTCTTGAAGGCAAGTCATTCTTGATTAGTGTTCTTGTAATAGAAACCATGTAGAACACCCTTGTCCAATCTGTCATGTGAGGATATGGTGTGAAGATATTTTATGAATGAGGATTTGGACCTCTCTAGATTCCAAATACTTCAGTGCCTTCAAGGTGGATCTTTTACCTTTTATTACCTGGAATTGTGAGAAGTGAGTTTCTGCTGTTATAAAATCACCTTGTCTTGTTACAGCTGTCCCAAAGAATAGGACAACAACAGACTACATAGATTTCATATGCTAGTGGCTTTCTTCTGTGGATAAATTTGACTGTTCAAGAACTAAAGATGACATATCCAAGTTAGTGTTTATAACTACTGGGGCTTTTCCTTAAGTTTCCAGAGGGAGAGTCCATTACCATTTGGGAGGCATGGAAACAGGCTGTCAAAGCATGAAACTGAAAGATCACACCTCAACCACAAAAAGGAAGCAGAAACACAGGATTAAGGAGACGTTATAAACTCTCAAAGTCCACTCCAGTGACATACTTCCTCCAGCAAGGTTCTACTTCCTAAAAGTTTCATGACCTCCCCAAAGAGTACCACCAACAGGGGACCAAGTATCCAACCACATAAGCTGCTGGGGACATTTCTCATTCAAACCTTTATAAATTCTATTTGAAATACCTTAGGAAACAATTTGCTAAACATAAAAATACTTTTTTTCTTTAGATTAAGACATTTAACATGAAACAAAACATGTTTTTGTACTTTGTACTTTGCTTTCAAAAAGTATTTTTTAGGTAGATTAAGACTTTGAGCAGGAAGCAAATCATGGACTTTGTTTTCTTTATTTTGTATTTATTGTTTGTTTGTTTTTGAGATAGGGTCTCTCTGTAGTCCCAGGTGAACTGGAACTCACTGTGTTCAACAGGGTGGCCTTGATCTCACAGAAATCTGTCTGCCTCAGCCTCCTGAGTTCTGGGATTAAAGGTATGTGCCACTACACCCAGCTTCTTTTTTAATTTTAATATTTTTATTAATTCTTTGATCATTTAATACAATGTAGTTTAATTATATTTAATCACATCCCCCCTCTAACTTCTCCCAGATCAAGTCCCATAGTTTTTCAATATTTTTATTGAATTTTTGTGTATTTTATACACAGCATCTTAATCATCTTTATACCAACCCCCCAACTGGAGGTCATGCATTTCATTCTTTATGTTGAGGTCTATCAAGTTAAGTTAGAGTGCTGTGCCATCCCACAGTGCAAGTTCATCCACTGGGTTCTAGGAAGCCTATCTAGAGTTTCTTCCTTAAAGAAGATCAGCTCTTCCTCACCCAATAGTAATAATCAGCTTTTCTATAGTTCTTCGGCTAAGATTGGGGCTCACTGCCCATTTCTATAGTTCTATACTGGGTTTTTCTCTGCTTGAGTTCTCATGCATCTGTACATGCAGTTACCTTTTCTATAAGTTCATATAAGCAATGTCTCAAGAACTTGTAAGACCCTATTTCCATATGGTCATGTACCTCTTCCCCTGGCTCTTAAAAATCTTTCTGCCCCTTCTTCCACAATGGTCCCTGAACTCCTGGTTCATTGCTCCCTGTTGCATGAAGGAGCTTCACTGATGAGAGTTGAGAGATGCATTAGTATTCTCTCTACCTCTTGTTTCACTGTGTTGCGTGAGTCTTAGGTAGAGGGTCCTTTGTAGATGTGCAACTTAGCATTGGGCATTTCACAATCTCTGTGTGTGGTCAGTTGTGGAACTCTGTAATAGACTTGATCTGTTACAAAAAGAAACGGATCTTTTTTTAATGAGTGGCAACTGCTATACTTTTTTTTTTTCTTAATAACATACTGAGTTCAATTTGTGTGGCCCACATACTAATGGTTATAGAGAACTGGAGTGAAACAGTGTGTTCTGGCCATGACAAGACTACTGAATTCATGAACTCACAGCCACATAAACCTGCATAAGGTCAAGGCAGCATTCTAGCATGAAGCAGGGAGAGATTCACAAGCTCCCACCTGTAACTAAAGAGCTATTATGGCTTCTTCAGATGTAGAATCCATTTACTTTATGGATGTGGTATCTGGTAGGTCAAACAAGTTTCACTGAGTTCTTCTGTATTCTTCAGTGATTTTGATGCAGTAACTAACCTAACCCCCACTGAACCAGGCTGTGGGTCTTAAGTTATTCTAATGTTCAAGATAAGAATATACATGAGCCGGGCCTGGTGGTGCACGCCTGTATTCCCAGCACCTGGGAGGCAGAGGCAGGCGGATCTCTGTGTTCAAGGCCAGCCTGGCCAACACAGTGAGTTCCAGGACAGCTGGGGCTACTGGGAGACCCAGATTTAAAAAGACCAAAAAAAGAACATACATGTATGTATGTCACAATCTTGACAAGAACACCCATGGGATAAATTTCAGATTATTTAGACTTTAACTCAGTTTATATGTATAAAGATAGCATATATAAACATTCTATTATAGGCTTGAATTCTTCAAGGCTTTAAGATTTCTACAGTACTTGACCATATTATCCCATTATTTGCTCAGGTCTGTGGATACTATTAGCATGTTAGTTGATTTTTATTTTAATTTTTGAATTATTTCATGGGTTTCATATTTTATTGAATATCATTAAGACTGAAAAGAAGCACAATCTCATTTTCTATTGTTCTTACCATGTCTTTTTTCAGAAACATGCTCTTTAATTTATTTGCTCTTTGACAATTTCATGCATGTGTATAATGTCTATTGATTGCCTTTAGC
>NW_008348789.1:1199928-1207704 GCF_000622305.1 Nannospalax galili
TTACAGAATTCTACTGTATCACACCTGTGTGACTAAGGTTTGGAGCTTTCCATTGGAGCCTAGTAGGTTCAGCAGTGAGTGTCAAATGAAGATAATGACTCCCCTTTCTAAGAATCTATTCCTTGTTTAAAACTAGTTCCACAGTAGGGGGTAGGGGCCAGGGGCCCAGGAGCAGTTTCCATATTAACAATTGATTGTTGACAGGGATAATCTTATACAAGCTCAGTTCATGTAAAACAGTTGCTGTTTGCAAGATTGCATTGGTTGTGTCATGCCTAAAGGATGGCATCACACCCTTCTCCCTTTCTGCGAGCACATGCATTCTTCCCAACCCACAATGTGGTTCTTAGAGGAGGTGATTTAAATGTCTTTTTAGGTCTAGGCAATCATCTGTCACTGAGTCTTAGCATCTTGGGCAGTCATGAGCCCCTGTATTTTTCACTGTTCACAATAAAGAGAATTTTCTGATTAAAACTGAGTATTTTCTCTCTGTTATAAATATGCAGATTTACAAGGTAGCTTGATACTATACCAATTTTGTTAATCAACAATAAATTCCACCCACATCTGTGGGCCCATGATCTTCCCTGGGAGGTCTTTACTGTAATATAGAGACTTTTGAGTGTGTGCACAAGAGTGGTACTGCGGATCAAAGGCCTATCAGTTACTTGTTCAGTTGCTATGATAAAACATATAACCAAGGCAACTCACAGAAGGAGGAGTTTATTTGGTTTATGGTTTCCAGTGGATAGAAGTCCATCATGGTGGGGAGGACAGCAGTAGTCAGCGGGAGCCGAAAGCTGAGGGCTAACATCTTCAAGCAGGCACAGGAAGCAGAGAGAGAAGCTGGCAATGGGAATGAGACTAATGAAATGTGCTCCCCAAGTCTGCACCCATAATGTGCTTCCTCCACCATGGCCATACCTCCTAAAGGTTTTATAACTCTTCCCCAAAGAGCAACACAAACAACTGAAGACCCAAGTGTTCAAATACTTGGAAGCTATGGGGAACATTTTCATTCAAACCACAAAAAAAAGTAGGTGAGTTTTATTACTAGTTGTTTTTGAAACATCCAGACAGATTGTCAAAGAGGCTTCACTAGTATACACTCCCACTATCAGTGTGCTCTCTATTTATTTCATTTATTTCTCCATCTTTTTACTTGAGCAAATATATGAATCTAATGCTCAACTGATCTGTTTTAAACGCCTCTTCCCATGAGTGTGTCTTCAAACGGGTGTTATATTATTTAGACTTGTTTTAGGAGGAAGTGGGCATTGTGTTTGACTTTTTTCACTGCTACAGACCTGGAGGAATCTACTCCAGTAACCATGTCTAGCACTTTTCTTCAGTTCCTCATTGAAGGAGTGGAGTTACTTGAACATGGCCTACAATTCTACTGACTCCAATTTAATGACTGCATTTTTTTTTTTTTTTGCTTTCCAAGTTTTAAAAAAATAAATAAGAGAAAAAAAAAAGAGAAAGAATAAAAGGGAAAAGAAATCTAATTAAATGGTGACAAAAAGTTTTATCTGTCATGCTTTAAAGGTGAGCCGGTAAATTTGTAAACTTCGTATATTTAGGAGATTTGGAATTTAATATAATTAAGCCAAATTTAGTTTCATTTTCTTCAGATATCTTAATGACTCAGTCAGTGTTTGATGCTCATTCCTCCGTGAATCAAAAACTCAAATGAAAACTTCTCAATTGGCTTTTAATGATCAATTTTCCTTCTTATTTTTAAGCAACAAATATTATTAGCAAACATTGATAGGTTCCATTGTGATAATTCATTGCATGTATATAATGGTTAATAGTTCAATCATGGTAATTTCTTAAACTATCTTTTCCAAGTACTCTCATTTCTAGTCCTTTTCTCTAACAGCCTCTGGCAGGAAGCAGGCAGCCAAACTTCTGGCCTAGACTTGTGTCTCTTGTATACATTCATGCCTGCAGGGAGATGTGCTCCAAGTTACCTCCTGAATTTTTCCCAAAATCTCTAAAACGGCTTATCTCCATCATTAGTTCAAGGTTATTGATGAAATATTAGATATTCTTTTTGATCTGGATAATACTTCATGAAATTTGGAACAAAATTTACTTCCTTAATTTCTGCTTTTATTCATTAAATATAATCATTGCGCTGATATTTGGGGAAGCAAAATCTACAAATTATTTTCCTATTTTCAGTTTCTTTTCGGTATTCATATTATTTATGGTAAACATAACAGTAGAAATCTTATGGAGAAGTGAAGTATAGAACCTAGTGTATAAAATTCCACAGTGATGTTTCAACATTAAAATAACAGATTTCATTCTACCAAGACTTCAAGCTGTTCCTTGGTGCTAAGTGAAGCACTTAGGATAATGCATTCGGTCATCCAGGTTGCAAAAGCACTAGATTACATTACATTCAACCTGGACCCATCAGCTCTAAGTGGCCCTTCTGTACTGGGAAGGTAATGGATTCAGCTAAGCATCTCACTTTCTCGGTATCTCAAGCCAACATGTAAAATCTAACAACAGTATCATCACCTTTGCTTTGCTTTGAAGTGGATAGAAAATGAAGTCCTATTTATCTGTCATTTCACCAAGACCATTGACATGTCTCTCGTAGCACTAAAATGTCTATTAAGATCATCAGTTTATTTTGGGAATAAAAGAGTTGTATACATTGAGTAAAATAATAACACCAATTAATACCAAAAGAAGTTCTTTTCACTATACCAAATGTTACCTAATTTACCATTATTTCTTGGAGATATTTGGATCAGTTCCAGAAAGTGTCCTATTGACAAGGTAGGCAAATGTTGTCAGTTGACGTTGTAGCACAGTCTCTCATTTCTTCAGTTATACCTGTACCTCTACTTCAGCAAGTTACAGAAGTGGTACCACTAACAAAAGCCTGTCACAGGATATGAACCCCCAATCCAAAGTGTCAGGATCTTAGATATTCACCATTTGCCTTTATTGGCCCCAGATGACATAAAAAATAGCTGTTGGGTGTTCTAATGTTTCCTCCATGTTAATTCATTCTATTGTTCAAAGGTGCTGCAGGACAAAATTTACAACAAACAAATGAACAAAAAAAAATGAGTAAACATGAATTAAAAGAGGGACTATGAGCTAATTTCATATACACTTTCATGGAAACAGCCTTATGTACCCAGTGCTCTAGTTTGCTTTCTGTTGTTATAAAACATCCTGCCCAAAAGCAACACAGAGGAAGAAAGGGTTTATTTGACTTATAGCCCATCATTGAAGAGATGTAAAGGCACAGACTCAGGCAGCAACTTACATTAGCTCCACACTCAAGACCAGAGAAATATTAATGTTACCTGCTCTTCTGTTGCTTCCATACAGCTTTTTCTTGTCTTAAAATTCAGGAGCTCTGCCTACAGAATGTTGCTACCCACAATGGACTATGTATTCCAACATCAATTAACAGTCAAAACAATCGCCCATAGACATGTCCACAGGCCAAACCAATGTAGATACTCTCTCTGAAACTCTCTTGCATTTCATAGAAGTTTGAGAATTCTGAACTAACCACACTTGTATAATTAATTTTTTTCAAATACTGTAATTGATTCTTTAAGAATTTCTTGCACTGTGTTTTGACCATATTCAGACCCCTCTCACATCTACTCTCAGATCTGTCCCTATGTCCCCAACCCTCATCATTTCATATTCTGTTTTTCCTTTTGAAGGTCTATAAAGTCTAATTTGTGTTTGTTTTCCAAATGTTCTTGGGTGTGGGTACATCCCAGCTTGGTCAGCCTATCAGATATCACACCCATAAAGAGAACTGATTCTCCCTCTCCCAGCAGGTGTCATTAATATACAGTTCCTCATCTAGTCTAGAGCTTCTCCCTCATTCCCCACCCATACTAGGATTTTTTTGATTCTTAGATATGCTGTCAAAATGCTATGGTTTAAATAGAAAAAAAATGTACAAACAATTTTGGGGGTATTTCATATTCATAGCATAATAATTCAACTTTTTCAATGATTTTTTTGTAATTTTCATACAGTATAATTTGACAGTATATAGATCCCCTTTCCACCCTTCCCCCATAGTCCTCAACCAAATTTAGTGTGCCCATCCACTGAGCCCACCAAGACTCCCATCCCTACAAGACACTGTTTTTCATGCCAAATGCATAACACATGGCTGGAGAAGTCATAGATCATAGAGAAAAATTCACTTTTGACACATCTGTAGACCAATGTAATTTCCTACTTTATTCCAAATATGCATCTTCATATTTAGAGACAAGTATACCTTCCACCCCTCATCAAAGAAGCTTTATTTTGCAAGAAATAAAAACTATTACCATGTTCCAGGACTGGATAAATTCAGAAATAAGTGTTTTTCATATGTATAATTCATTTTTAATCTTATCCAAAATGACGGCATGATTCCCTTTCAAATAGGTCACATCAAGAAATAGGGAGCTACAAGAGAAAAAGGTGTTTAAAATGAAGAAATGAAAGAATTTTTAAATGGTAAAGAGCAAACCAAGATATGTGTTCTGAAATGCAAGAATCCAACAGATGATTTTGGTGTGTTTTGAACCATAGAGCATTAACCAAAATCTTGTTTTTCCTTCCCTTGGGAACTTGAAGTAATATCCATGTCTTTTACAGAGCACTCTAAATTTTCCATTAATGCCTTTTAATTTCAGAACATATGATTATACAAAAGAATCTCAAAACTGCTAAGAATGATTCTGATGTATAGTGCAAATTTTAGGGTATGTCATAATTTTCCATACCATAAAAGCTTACAATATTGCACAGAGCCCCGGAATTAGGTTTGAATAAGATATCATGAATATAATATCATTATATATTTGAATGTTGTTTTGTTCATAGATACAAATGTTCAATGACATTTTCTTATGTGAAAGATGTCTAAATTAATGACCTGACATTACCAGTTTGGATGCTTAATACACTCTCTCAATTGGGACATTTTATGAAAACTATAGGCTGTGACCTACTATTCATTACACTTAGTTTCTGAGGTGACAGAAATTGATGTGGGAGCCAAAGTGCATTATTGTTCTTCATGGGACCTTTGTATTTATTAGTCATGAGTCTAATGCTAATGGGATACACTCTTTTGGTGGAATGAATTCAAGGTTAGATGGGAAGCTGAGCTACTGATCTGGACTAGAAATGATTTGCCCACTGTCAATTAGAAGAGGAACAGGGCAAGGTAGAGGTTGAACTTGGAGTTAATAGGAATAATAGATGCTGAGGGTGCATAATGAAACTCAATAAGATAATGCCCTTAAATCTAAGACTTACAAAGTTATATACAGAAGAGAACTTTTATGATTGTTATCTAAACAGCGTGTCATTTGAAGGTAATGGTGCAGTCCTTTCTTTTTCTTAGACCTCATGAGCCTAATTTATTTAGATATAGATATTATTTTCTGCAAGTAAGAATGACTTTTTTTACATGACAGAAAATAAAAAAATTAACAAGTTTTTTATATATGTCATCATATATATTCACATATATAATACAAATATGAATTTAACATTATAATAAATACAAAACAAGGAGCAAATGTGTTTTTAATTTGTGCATTTTATTTTCTTTATTTTTTTTAATTATTTATTTGATAACCACATGATTATAGAAGAAGCATTTCATTACAGCTTTAACATATTCAATAACAATTTCCAGAGCAAAGATGCTTCTCTTTCAAAAGTGACTGTAAATTTTTAGGTTCACAGTTGAATTAATACCATTATACAATATTGAACTCAGGATAAACCCTGAAAGACATAAAATTGAATGAGTTTTTAACCTTTAAAAAAGATCTCCATTTTATTTTAAAATATACTGCTTCCTACAGAAAGACTCCTTTTTAATGCTACTAACGCATAGATATTTTCACATGCATCTCTAATCTCTATGAATCTGATTATTACTAGTCACTATTGGTTACTATGTGAGATCCACCTGAGTATGGATATAAAATCATCAGGTAGATTTCAATGGTAACGTGTTTCGTTTCTACTAATTAACATAGAGCAAATTTTTATGCTTCTTCCTCAAATATAACTCATTTTTATTGTATATTTCATACAGAACATCCCAAATAATCTTATTCATCTATATACCCACATCCCAAATGACACCCTCCCATAGTCCCCCGACCCCCTACTGGAGCCCACATACTCTGTAATCCCTATTACTGTCCACTGTGTTGTCAGTGCCCCTAGCCTTTTTCCAGAGCTTGTCCATCTGCTGAATCTAATCAGTCTATCTGGAGTTCCTTGTTTTAGGAAGATTGGCTCTTCCTCATCTAGCAGCAATCACTTGCCAATATTCCTTTGGATAAGATTGGGGTCTGCTGTTCATTTTCCTATTTCTATGTTAGGTTACTATAAGGGTGTCTCTTCAGCTACTGTGGCCAACAACTCAAAGGATGGTATCTCCTTTCTGGCATTGTTTCATGTTCTGTAGCTTTTAGCTACACACATGGACTCTTAAAGAATTATATTGATCCCTTTAATCTCTGATTATACTTTTTGAGTGTTTAAGACCATATAGTTCACCCAGATAAACCAATTCATTTTTCCTCTTAAGGTCGTTTGTGGTTCTGTTCCTCATGGGTCACATGGGCTTCGGAGGAACCCCTGGCTCCTTTATTTTACCAGGCCCATCTATATGAACATAAGTCAAAGGTCCTGCTCGACTGTGGCTGGCTTCACTTGGAAGCATGAAGGAAATGTTTCCTGTGTGTTGACTCTCCTCTTTGTAGACTGGGCAATGGTTCAAGTCCATTTAGTGAGGTCTTCATGGACTGATTGATCAAGAGGACAGGTGACTCACCATAGTTACAGGACACTTTGAAAGATACTCATAGTTCCCTGGAGCTTAATCAACCTAAGAGGGCAAGGAGCAAAAACTCTCCTTTTTGTCCCTCTGACCAAATTAGTATAGGCCTCAAAGTATGGCAGTTAAACATCCAAGAAGGTTAGTTCTACCAGTCTGGTAGTTTTAATTACCATGGGTTATATAGATAAAGCTTGGGCAAAGACTAAACGTTCTCAGATAAACCTTGCCTAGACATGTATTATATTCCTTGAGCTAGTTGTATGTATAATTGTCAGTAGGTTGTTCAATTAATATGGTTCTCTCTGTTTTTTTAAAACTAGCTAGGCATTATTTATCTTTTGCATTGTCTAACACTTTCATCATGGTTTCCCCATTTTCCCCATTTCTCCCTTAGTAATACCTTTCTCCTATGGTCCCACCTCTCCTGAGCTCCTTCTTTCCCTTTATCCCCAAGGTTCCTTGAATAACCCTCCCTCCTGCTCCCCTTAAAATAATCCCAATTTTATGTATATCTCCTTTATTAAAGCCTGTTTCCTACTGTTCTTCTCTTTCAGATCCTTTCTCTTCCTTTAACTCCCTGGCTCCTTTTCATTATCCTGGTTCCTGTAGTTATGTCTGGATACATACTCACTTATAAGGAATTGGTGTTAGAATTCACATATGAGGGAGAATATACTTTTTTTTTTCCCGAGTCTGTTTTACTTCATTTAGTATAACAGTTTCTAGTTCCATCCATTTACCTGCAAATTTCATTATTTTATCTGTCTTTGCTGCTGAGTAGAGATTGTGTAAATATACCACATTTTTGTTAACCACTCATCAGTTCAGGGGCACTTAGATATCTTCCATCTCTTAGCTATTGTGAAAAAAGCAGCAACAAACATGGATGTACAAATGTCTCTGCAATAGGATAC
>NW_008348789.1:1207817-1215038 GCF_000622305.1 Nannospalax galili
GCCATCCCACCAGCAGTGGATGAGCATTCCCCTTTCCCCATATCCTCTCCAACATTTGGTATCATTTGTTCTCTTGATTTTAGGCAATCTGACTAGGGTAAGATGAAATCTTAAAGTGGTTTAATTTGTATTTCCCTAATTACTAATGATGTTGAACACCTTTTAAGATGTTTCTTAGCCATCTTTATTTCATCTTTTGAGAACTGTCTAATTAGCTCCTTAGCCCATCAATAACTGGATTATTTCCTTTCTTGATTCTTTGTTTTTTGAACTTGTTACATATTCTCAATGTTAAACCTCTGTCAGAGGTGTTGCTGGTGAAGATTATCTCCCATTATGTGGATTTTCTCTTCACTTCCTTGGTTGCCTCCTTTGATGTACAGAAGCATATTAATTTAATGAAATCCCATTTGTTGATTCTTGACCTTGTTTCCTGGGCAATTCCTGTCTGGTTTATAAAACCCTTTCCTACACCTATATCTTGTAGGTTATTGACAATGTTTTCTTCTAACAGTTTCAGAGTTTCAGGCTTCACATTGAAGTCTTTGATCCATTTGGAGTTGACTTTCATGCAAGGTTAAAGATAGGGGTTTAGTTTCACTCTTCTACAGGTGGAGAGCCAGTTTTGCCAGCACTATTTGCTAAATATGCTGTCTTTCCTCTAGTGATTGTTCTTGGCCCCTTTGTCAAATATCAGGTGGCTGAAATTGCATGTACTCATATTTTGGTCATCAATCTTGTTCCATTGTTCTACGGGTTTATTTTTATGCCAGTACCATGTTGTTTTTATGACTATAGCTCTATAATACAGTTTAAAGTCTGGCATAATAATCCCTCAGCATTGCTCTTAGGCTCAGGGTTACTTTGGCTATCCAAGGTCTTTTGTGCTTCCATGTGAATCTTAGGATGCTTTTTTACAATTCTGTGAAAAATGTCATGGGCATTTTGATTAGCATTGCAGTGAATCTATAAGTGGCTTTTGCTAGAATGTTCATTTGCACAATATTAATTCTTCCAATCCATGAGCATGGGAGGCCCTTCCATCCTCTGATATCTTCCTCAGTCACTTTCTTTAAAGATTTAAAAATTTGATTTAGAGGTCTTTAATGTCTTTGGTCAGGTTTATTCCAAGATATCTTTTTTTGCAACTGTTGTGAAATGGAATGTTTCCATGCACTCTGTCTCTGATTGCTTATCATTGGTATATAGAAAGGCTACAGACTTTTGTAGATTAATTTTATAATCTGCCACTTTACTGAATGTGCTAATAATTTCTAGGTTTTGTTTGGTGGAATTTTTTGCATCTCTTAGGTATAATATCATATCATCTTCAAAAAGGGATAATTTGATCTCTTCTTTTACAATTAATATTCCTTTAGTTTCCTTCTCTTTTTTATTTCTCTTGCCAGACTTTCAAGCACAATGCTTGGAGTGGAGAGAGTAGACAGCTTTTCCTGGTTCCTGATTTTAATGGGAATGCTCCAAGTTTTTCCACTTTTAGAATGATGTTGGCTACGGATTTGTTGTATATGGCTTTAATTGTGTTTAGGTATGTTCCCTCCAGGCCAATTTCCTCTAGGACTGAATATATATGCATGTTGAATTTTGTCAAAGGCCTTCTCTGCATCTATTGAGATGGACAAGTGGTTCTTCTGTTTGAGCCCATTTATATGATTTATGATGTTTATTGACTTACATGTATTGAACCATCCCTGCATCTCCAGAATAAAGTCAACTTGATCATGGTGGATGATCTTTCTGATGTGTGTCTGGATGTGGTTTGCATGGATTTTTTTGAGAATTTTTGCATCTATCTTTATTAAGTATATGGGTCTATAGTTTTCTTTTTTTGGTTATTTCTTTACCTCACTTTGGTATTGGAATGATGCTGGCTTCACAGAAGGAACTTGGAAGTTCTCCCTCCATTTTTCTTTTTGAATAATTTAAATAGTATTGAACGCAGATCTTCTTTAAATGTCTGTGAAAATTCTGCTCTAAATCCATCTTGTCCTGGGCTTTTTTTAGCCTGGAGGTTCTGTATTACTATTTCAATTTCCTTAAGTGTTATGGGTCTGTTTAAGCTGTTGATCTCTTCTTGGTTTAGTTTTGGAGGTTTCCATGCTTTTTGGTACCCATCCATTTCTTTTAGGTTTTCAAATTTAATAGCATATAGGTTTTTAAAGTATTCCCTTTTAATGTTCTGCACATTTTTGGTGTGTGTTGTGATATTTCCCCTTTCATCTCTGATTTTGTTGACTTGGAAATTCTTGTTCTTTCTTTTGTTTAAGAGGCTTGTAGTCTGTTGATCTTGTTTATCTTTTCAAAGAACCAGCTCTTGGATTCGTTGATTTTTTGTATTGTTTTCTTTGTTTCTACTTCATTAATATCTGCTCTGGGTTTTGTTATTTTTTCTTTTCTGCTGGGTTTGGGTTTCATTCACTTGCTTTTCAAGTGTCTTGAGTTGCAATTTTAATTTTTGTTCTTTCTGAATTTTTAATATAGGCACTCAGAGCTATAAACTTCCCTCTAAGTACTGTTATCAGTGTGTCCCAGAGGTTTGGTTGTTTCGTATTGTCATTTTCATTTCGTTAAAGGAATACTTTCTTAATCTCTCCTTTGACCCATTTATCATTCAAGAGTGTGTTGTTTAATATCCATGTGTTCATGTACTTACTAGGGTTTCTTTTGCTGTTGGTTTTTAGCTTTATTGCATTGTGGTCTGATAGAATGCATGGAATTATTTCAATATTTTTGTATTCGTTGAGGTTTGTTTTGTGCCCCAGTATTTGGTCGATTTTGGAGAAAGAAGCATGGGCCCCTGAATAGAAAGTGTATTCTTTGGTGCTTGGGTTGAATATTTGGTAGATGTCTGTTAGGCCCATTTGAGGTATTGTATTGTTTAATTCAGATGTCTCTCTGTTAATTCTCTGTCCTGTTGACCTATCTAAGGGAGACAATGGGGTATTGAAGTACCCACTATCAAGGAGTTGGGACTAATCTGTGTCTTAAAGCTCTCTAGTAATGTTTTTATGAAGTTGGTTGCACCAGAGTTTGGTGAATATACGTTCATGATTGTAATACTGTCTTGGCCAATTGTTCCTTTGATCAGAATGAAGTGTCCCTCTTTATCTCTTCTGATTAGTTTTAGTTTGAAGTCGATTTTGTCAGATATTAAAATTGTAACACCTGCTTTTTTCTTAGTACTATTTTCTTGCTATATATTTTTTTTCCATCCTTTCACCTTAAGGTAGTGTCTGTCCTTGAAAGTGAGATGAGTTTCTTGCAGACAACAAAAAGATGGATTTGTTTCTTAATCCGTTCAACTAGTCTGTATCTTTTAACTGGGGAGTTCAGTCTATTGATATTTATAATTATTAATGAATGATGTGTATTGATTCCTATCATTTCTATTTCTGTTCATGTTCTTGGCATAGCTGTACAATTCCATAGTTATACCTTCATTAAGTTTCCTTCTGTAACCCTTTGGGTATAGTTATTCCTTTCGTCAGCTCTTTGTGTTGCTTCAAGAACTCTCTGAAGGGCTGGTTTTGTGAAAATGAATTCTTTCATCCCATTTTTGTCACGGAAAAATATGGAATGCTTCACGAATTTGCATGTCATCCTTGCACAGGGGCCATGGTAATATCTGTATCATTCCTAATTTAGTATATGTGGTGCCAAAGTGAACACTTATTTTATTATTTTATTTTATTTATTACTTTTATTTTATGTGGATGAGTGTATTTCTTTCATGTATGACAGTGTACCCATGTCATGAAATACTGCGGAGGTCAGAAGAGGGCTTTGGATTCTCCTGGAACTTGAGTTAAGGCAGTTCATAGCTGCCATGTGGGTGCTGGGAATTGAACCCAGGTCCTCTGTAAGAGCAGTCAGTGCTTTTAACCACTGAGCCATCTCTCCAGCCCCATGTTTTAATTTTAAAAGGGTTTCATTAATTCTTTGGGAATTTTATATGATGTATATTGAACATATTCACCCCAACTCCTCCTTTTAACTCCTCCCATATTTACCTTTCCCTAACCCTCTAACTTCATGACCCACTTTTTCAAAATTTAATAATCCATTAACTCTAATTTGTTTTGTCCATATAATTTTGGATGTAAGGACAACCACTAGAACATGGGTGACCTACCAAGAGTCTTAAAGAAAGCTGATTCTCCCTCTCCTTGAAGCCATCAACTGTCTATATATTCTCAGTTAGGGATGCAGGCTCATGTACTCCTTCCACTCAAGTCTAGCCTGTTGGTTGGACTGAGTTCAGATATTCTGTAATGTCTAGAAGATACTGTTTTGAACAGGTTCTTCCAGCCTCTGGCTCTTACAATATTTCTTCATTCTCTTCCCTGATGGCTCCTCACTTTGGGAAGGGACATGATAGAGATGTTCCATTTGTGGATGAGCACTCCACAATCACTGAGTCTCTGCCTTTTGACCCCTTCATAGTTTCATTGTTAACTACCATCCACTATACAAAGAAATATTCTTGGGGCATTTGAGGCACACTAATCTACAGGTAGGGAGTTACAAATTTATAGGGCACCTTGACACTATGTCTATTTGAAAATCATTTATTTTATAAGCTTCATATAAAAAATTTCATTAAAGTTACCTTACACAGGGGATTACAATCATCAAAGTAGTCACAATTTTCCAAATAAAAAGCCCGCCACCAAGTGAGGGACACCTTTTCTCAAGTTGTTGCTCAACGGTGTCCTAGAGACCCTGAAAACAACACAGGCTATTGACATTGCTTTTGTTTGTTAACCAAATCTGTTTACAAGACCCTACTGCTAAATATAACACATCTATTGGTCACAGGAAAAGGACAAATCCAGTTCATCCAAACCGTGCATCCTCCTTGCTGGCTATCTCTTATAGTACTGGAAGGTGCTATGTAGGCTGCTTGGGGAAGATTATCAATAGTCTTACTCAGTCATGAACCTTGTGAACTGCAATAATGGCCAGTGTGGCAAGATATTACCATGGTTACAAAAGTGGCACAAATGTTATGGTGGTAATCCACCACTTTCTGCTATGATTTAAAGCCTACTTTGTAGAGAAAACATATGACTGTTACTCAAAATTTTGCCAGTAACCCATGGTTGAGAGGCTCACAGGCACTAGGGGTGAGCTTATTATTACTGTTTTTCTAAAAGAACATAGTATCAAACTGCCTGCTAAATGCATGCTTCTTTACCAATAGATTAGTGTGTTTTATTTTAAAAGTACATTAAGCTATCTTTTACCTGAAAGATACTCTCATCATGAATACTTTCATTACTTATCCTAGCTCAATAAGAAACAATCCTCAAAATTCACTGAAGGTATCAGTGTTTACCATTGAGAAATAAGTTTTAATAAAGTAGTCTGTTGATAATTTTTCAACTTTTTTCCCTAATGTAACATTTCTCAGCCATGTTAGAGCAAGACAGAAGCATGGACTTTGCATGTGTGTATATTTTAATTGTTATAAGTTTAACAGAATACCTGAGGCTATTTAGCTTAATTAAGTAAAGAAGTGTGTCTTAGAGCATGTTTCTGGAGACAAAGATCATGAGTCACATCTGGTAACTTCTTGCTGGCAGAATCCCAAGGTAGCTTAAGAAATCAAAGGAAAAAAGACAGGGGAGAAGTTCCAGTGTGCTTGTCTGATCTTTTTTCTTCTTTTTGTAAACCCTTCAGTTATCAAACATGAGGGTTCCACATTGAAAACCTTTTATACATCCTAATTAACTCTCAAAGGCCCCATTTGTCAACACTACAGTCAGATTTTCACATTTTTAAATCTCACCAAGAGGATTATAATTTGGCATGAATTTCTAAGATGATAAACTATATTCAAATCAGAGTAAGATGGTTTATACTAAAATATTACCTGAATGTTTTCTCTTTGCAAAGATGTCTATGAACTGTAAATGGAATATAATCTTTGCCTTTATGTTATAAAGAAACTTCCACACAAATGACATGAAATGAAAAGTGTAGAAAATTGAAATTATTAATCCTCTTTTAACAATGACCAATAATCACAGCTAACTTTGTTGAACAAAGCTTTTGTGAACAAATCAGTATAAAAGATGAACTGGATGAGTATATGGCAAAGCTAAGAAGTGAAACAAGATGAAGGCAGAGAGAGGGGTAACAGGTTCTCATCTGAGAGACTGGCATGGTTTTATTGTGTGGTCATAAGGTATGTAACATCTCTCTTCTCTCATGTCTTTGTCAATATAATGGGGTCAATATGTCTAATTTCATATGACTTTCAAAGAGAGAGTTGCAGTAGTCCCCCTACTTCCAGGCAGAGTCTGGCCTATGTTAAACAATTCACAAGTGTTACTTTCAATTTTTATGCTTGTGACTGATACAATTCTTGGGAATGAGTAAAATCACTGAAGATGTAGAAATTTGGGCAAGCTCTGGGCAAAATTATCTCAGTGATTTAATTTCAAAAGATGCTTTAAAGCAAACTGTAGGAAGTAAAATTGACAAAAGTGCAGGTTGAAATGAAAATCAGGTCTTTGAGTGTTAACACAAGGAGACTAGACACACACTTTTATCTTTCCCTGCCTAAACCACAGCACATGCATGGGGCCTCATGGTTCTCAGGAAATACTAGCTTAGTTGTTTTTGTTTGATTTGATTATTCTATTACTGAAAATTAGAAGATAAAATATATAGAGAATGTACTAATGATATTGGTGAGCATCAGTGTGGCAAAATAAGAATAAGTCATGTTTATTATAATAATGATAATCACAAATTATTTACCATAGCAATTGCAAGAACAGAGAGAGACAGTGGCCACTAGAAGTACATTCAAAGAAAAATCTGAAGGCTTTCCTAAAATAATTTACATGACATATATAAACTGAAGAATATGATGCAGATTAGGGCCTAGAGAAATGGCTCAGTGGCTAAGAACAGGTACTGCTCCTGTAGAGGAATGGATTCTTGCTCTCAGCACCCACCTAGAGCAGCTCACAATCTCCTACAACTCCAGTTCCAGGGGATCTGACATGCTCTTTTGGCCTCTACAGGCACTGCATTCACATCCACAAAATGCCATTTAAACACACATATCCATAATACAAAAAGTTTAAAAATATTTTTTAAAAATAATAAAAAGTAAACATGATGTTATTTATATATATATATATATATACAATTATAAAACAGCAGTTTTTAAAAGGCAATGGAATG
>NW_008348789.1:1215576-1239181 GCF_000622305.1 Nannospalax galili
CTATTTCCAAATAATAAATAATAAAATGAAGTTAAATTCTCCCTCCCCGCCATTTCCA
Organism: Nannospalax galili; assembly: GCF_000622305.1. Lineage (NCBI taxonomy): Eukaryota > Metazoa > Chordata > Mammalia > Rodentia > Spalacidae > Nannospalax > Nannospalax galili. The sequence continues at coordinate 1,215,635 of NW_008348789.1, forward strand.
TTTGAAGTGGAGGATAAGACAGGTAGAGAAATGTTAGAGTTTGTATCTAGAGCAACCACCTCCCCAATGCAACAGGGCCTCATGGTTTTGCAAGCCCCTCTGAGAATACAGGAACTGAGTTAATAAGCACCCTGACCATCTGCAGAAAAGATAAAGAGACTGTCTACACCTTCTTAACTTTGACCTGAGACCCAATTACTGCAAAGGGCCATTTCAGCACAGCCTGCCTCCCCTTTGAAAATCTTAAAAGATAAACAGGTCCCTGCACTCGAGACCAACTGATGTAGGAATTGTCTCATAATAAGCAATTTCCCCTGGTAAGTTTCACAATGTATAGACCCTTTATCCCATGACCCAGATCATGGCTGATAGAAGGGGATGGAAGGCAGCAGTTTGACAGAGGCTTCTCTCCTGATAGCCCTTGGACTCTCTCCCCCACCTCACTGGTTTTAAAAAGATGTTATCCTGCTCTCTGCATCCCCCACAAAAGTCCCTATAAAAACCCCCAGCCAACAGCCTTTAAACAGTCAGCTCCTCTATCCCAAATGTGGAACTGTCCTTGTGTTTCTCTGTCAAAAAACTTTATCCCACTGGAGTTCTTGTCTGTGTTCTGGTGCTTTCTCCCAATTTGGACCCAGATTTTTACCTATCAAGAAATAAGAGAGATAAATAATGCCTAGCTAGTATTAAAAAGCCAGAGTGTATATTATTAGTCCAAAAGCCTACTGAAAATTTACACATACAATATTCTAATATGAGACCATGAGTATAGCTGAAAATAAAAACAAGAAAACAAGAAACAGTGCCAGACAGGAGAAACTTTCCTTTGAGTTGTTGGCCAGGTATTCCAAGATACTCCTGAAATTATACAGGCTATTGCCACAGTCCTTGATTGCTTCCCAAAACTTGATGGTAAGACCCTATTGCTGAAGAAAGGACATATTTTGGACACAGGATTTGGAGCAATGGAGCTGGAACTGACCTGGAAGCTACCTCCCCTGAAGGCTAGTTCTCATACATAGCTTTGGAGAACACTATGTAAGCCGGTAAGGGAGAACATCAATCAAAGTTCCAACCCCAACTTCAAGGCCTAAAAACCACATCAATGACCATCATAGCAAATAACATTGATGTAGTAGTGGCACTTTTATCTTGGGGGTAATCAACAGCTACCTAATTGAACTTAAAGCCAACTCAATGGAAGAAAAATCATTTCTGGTACTGTAAACGTAGCCAAATACGTATAGCTGGAGAGGCCATATGTCTTAGAGAAATCCCAAGGCTTTCATATCCCTCGACAAATGTAATTTCTTACAATGTGCAAAATACAGATCCTTAAATCACAGACAAGTATCCCTGTCACTACACATCAAAGTAGCTTCTTTTTCAACAGAGATTATTACAGAGTTACAACACTGGTCACACACTGAGATTATCTGTGAATTTCCCAAGTCTAAGTGGCACATTTAAGATGCAACTTCTACATCTAGGACTCATGGAACATAGAACAAGGGATGAAGTGAGAATTAATGCATCTTTCAGTTCTCATCAATGAAGCTCCCACATACAGCAGAAGGCCAGGAATGCAAAGGGCCACAAACAGCCAAAATGCAGAGAATAAGAGTTTGCAGAGTGAGGGTCCTTGGACAGGCCTCCTGTATTGAGGTACGCCCACCCAGGGCTCAGTGACAATTGCAGAAGAAGGGAGGGAAAGTTTGTAAGAGCCAGGGAGGAGGTGGATGACCATATGGAAATGGTCCTTCAGGTGCCTGGGACCCTTGTCATACAAACCTACAGCAATGGTGTCAGTATGCTCAAGACCCATGCAAACTTAGGCAGACAAAAACCCAGCAGAGAACTGCAGAAATGAACAGCAAGCCCCAATACTGGTAAAAAAAGTTATTGGCAGCTGACTACAGCTGGGTGGGGAAGAGCTGATCCTGAAGGGAGACACCCTAGATGGGCTGACTAAACCTGGTGAATGAACTTGCACTGAGGGATGTCTCAGGAAACTAAATTTTCATGACTGACTTCCATACAAATGACATAATTTATGAACTCCAGTGGGGAGTTGGGTATGGGAGGGTGCCAAAGGGGAAGGCAGAAGGGGGTTATAAAGATTATTTTCTGCATGAAATACACAAAAACGCAATAAAAATGAAGAAAAGGTTAAATTCAAGGTGGCGCATGTTAAAATTATATAAACCCAAGACTAAATGGATCTGTGCTTGGAAATTGTTCCAGTTTGCTTTCAGTTACTGTGATAAAATACTGACTGTGGTGGTTTGAATGAAAATGTCTGCCATAGGCTCCAAGTATTTGGACATTTTGTCCCCAGTTCGTGGTGCTGTTTTGGGAGGTCTTAGCAGGTATGGCCAGGCTGAAGGAAGCATGTCACTGGGGATGGGATTAGAGAGTTCTTAAGCCTTACCATATCTCCAGTCACTCTTTTAATTCCCGTGTCTGCTTGAAGATAGGAGAGTTTAGCTTCTGCTGCTTCTCCACCCACCTCTGCCACCATGCCTTTCTTCCAAGACAGACTGGAATTCCCCTGAAACTGTAAGCTCAAATAAACTCTTCCTTTTATAAGTTTATTTGGCCATGGTGTTTCTATCACAACTTTGGGAAGAAAAGGTTTATTTCATATTTCCCTTCCAAGTGACAGTCTATCCCTGAGGGAAGCCAAGTTAAAAATACAGGGCATGAGCCTGAAGGCAAGAACTGAAGCAAAAACAATGGAGGAGCAGTGCTTATTGATGTGTTTTTCTGATCTGTGCTCAGACTGCTTTCTTATACAACCTAGGACTACCTGCCTATGGGTATCACTGTCTATAATGTGCTAGGACCTCTGTATCAACCAGAAATTAGAAGATGTCTCACAGACATTGTCACAGGACAATCCAATGGAGGCAATGCCATAATTGAGGTTGCCTTTTCCAAGGTATGTCAACTTTAAAACTGAACAGAGACCCAGGTGCCTTATTTTACAAGTTGGACCAGAATTCAAGAAAAGAATATTAATAAATATTCAGAAAGAAGTCATATTCAAGTAATTATAAAGCACTTGGAAGCTGAGGAATTTAATCTGTATGTGGTGTGTTTGTGTGTGTGTGTAACTAGAAAAATTAAAGAAATCATGAGTTTGAGAGGGAGTCAGGGGGAAGCAAAGGACTTGGAGAGGGGAAGAAGAAGAAGTGGAAATTATGTAAATATAGTAAAATAGTAATCACGTATGAAATTCTCAAAACAAATTTTAAAAATTAAAAGACAAATAATGCCTAGGTAGTGTAATACAACAGAGGGAATCATATCAGTCCAAAAACGTACATACATACACTATGTACATATGTACAATATCCCTACATGAGTCCATACACACAGTTGAGGCTACATAACAAGGAACAGTGTCAAACAGGAGAAACCTTCCTTTAAATTGTTGACAAGGATAGTCCAAGAGATTCCCCAAATTACACAAGCTATTGTCATAGCCCTTGATTGCCTCCTAGAACTTGAAGGTAAGATCCTATTGCTAAAGAGAGGACATACTTCAGACACATGATTTGAACAATGGAGCTGTAACTGACCAGGAAGCCACCTCCCCTGAAGGCTAGCTCTCATATCTTTGGTGAGAACTATGAAAGCTGCTAAGGAAGAACATCAACTGATGGTCCAACCCCAGCTTCAAAGCCCAATAAGCACATCAATGACTGGCATAGCAAACAGCATTGATCCATTTGTGACTCTTATCTTGTGGGTATTAAACCCTCCCTAATTGGTCTTAAAGTCCACACAATGGGAGAAAACTCATGTGTGGTACTGGAAACATAGTGAAATACACATGATTGGATGTCTTAGATCTTAGAGAAATGACCAAGGCTTTGCATGCCTAGACAAATGTTATTTCTTACTATGTGCAAAATATGTATACTTATATTTACAGACAAGTAACCCAGTCACCACAGATCAAAGAAGCTTATTTTGCAACAGAGGCTATTAAAAAATTCCACAACTGGCTACACACAGACCTTATTTGTGAATTTTCCAAGCCTAAGTGGCACATGTACAGTGCAACCTCTATAGCTAAAATTCACAGAGCATAGAACAAGAGATAAAGAGGATGCTAATGCATCTCTCATATCTCATTAATGAAGCGTCCTCATGTAACAGAGGGCCAGGAACACAAAAGGTCACAAATTGTCAAAGCCTGGAGGCTCTATAGCTAAAATTCACAGAGCATAGAACAAGAGGTAAAGAGGACGCTAATGCATCTCTCATATCTCATTAATGAAGCGTCCTCGTGTAACAGAGGGCCAGGAACACAAAAGGTCACAAATTGTCAAAGCCTGGAGAGTAAGAGTCTGCAGAGTAGGGTCCATGGACAGGACTCACCTTAACCTCCACCCACCCAGAGCTCAGGGACCATTGCAAAAGCATGAGTGGAAAGATCACAAGAGCCAGGGAGAAGATTTACAACCACATGGAAATAGACTCCTACAAGTTCCTGGGACCTTGCTCGTATGAACCTATAGCAGATAAAACCCTAGCACAGAACTGTGGAAATTGTCAATAAGCTCCAATCTGAGTCATTTGGGTGAGGAAGAGCTGATCTTCTTAAAAGAAGGGACTTTACATAGGCTGCCTAGACCCTCCTGGTGGACGAGCTTGCACTGAGGGATGTCTGGGGGACACTAACATTCTAAGATAGGTCTTAACACAAATGACAGAAAGTATGGGGGGCTATGGCAAGGTGCCAGTGGTAGAAGGCAGTATAAAAATGACTAAGTTTGATTATGATGTTCTGTATGAAATGTACAAAAATTCAATAAAAGTAATTTTATGGCAACAACAAAAAAGAAATAGTAGAGAAGAGTTTAAGAAACCAACACAAGAACCTCTGAAAAATGACAGGAGACACAGAGATATCAGATATTGTTAAGACCAGAAAAGAAAAATTTCTATAGAAATACACACATATGCAGACAAAGTTGAGTCATTGGAGGTTTTGGCTCCTGGTGATGTTTTTGTTGTGCTTCAGGGAGTGAGGGCATAGGTCAGAATGCACAGTATGTGGGGACAGTATAAGCAGAGTCAACTCTTATGTCAAGACATTTTCACAGAAGTAGAACAGGGGCTTAACATCGAGATTATTTTCCTATTTTGAACAAATTAATTTTATAAAATAATGAAATTCATTATATTTTCAAACACACATAATTGACGTTGATCGTGTTCATCTCCCCATTACCCATTTAGTTTCCTAAGCGTGACTACAAAAGACGATTGTTAGAAAACAAATTGAGATAGATAATGTCCAATTCCAAATACCAGCAGATGCTTCTGAGGATCAATAGTTTCATCTAGAAATATAAAATAAGTACCTATATATTCCATATATTTGATAGTAAAATTTTTAATTTTGTGAATATTATGTTTACAAATTTAATTTATCAGCATGTCTCATAAATACTCAATTTATATTTTATTGTATGCTTTGATGATTTTAATGTGCTCTCTGGTAATCATTTTTACAAAAAGAGTAGAATATTTTCATCCACCTCAATCTCTTCCCTCTGTCTTCATCATCTCACCTACAGCTAACATCAAGTTTTTCACTGCATATAAGCTGAAACTTCCAGAGGTTTGTGCAGATGCAGAAGAGGGCTCACTCTCTCACTGCTCTGTGCTGGGTCCTCCTGTTGCTCGGTTCTGGTTTCCTGTCTTCAAGAGGTAGCAGTGGAAGAAGTAATCACCATCTGGCCACTAACAATTGCTCTGGCATATTCAAAGCTGGTTTTGGTGGTGAGATGTCCCCAGAGTCATGTTCCCCTCCATTGTTGGGCATGGCATCATGGTGGACATGAGCCAGAAGGACTCCTACATTGAGGTTCAGAGAATGTACAATATCCTGACCCAGAAGTACCCCATCAAGCATGGCATTGTTGACAACTGGGTCGATGTGGAGAAGATTTGGCACCATACCTTCTACAATGATCTTTGCATTGTCCCTGAAGAGCACCCAGTGCTGCTGACTGAGGCACCGCAAACCCTAACACTAACAGAGAAGACGAACTGATCATGTGTGAAACTGCAACACTGCAGCCATGTATGCGACCATTCAGGAGGTGCTTTCACTGTACACCTCTGGGCGCAGCACTGGCATTGTCACAGACCAAACCCTAACACTAACAGAGAAGACGAACTGATCATGTGTGAAACTGCATGAGGAGGTGCTTTCACTGTACACCTCTGGGCGCAGCACTGGCATTGTCACAGACTCTGCTGACAGGGTTGCATATACAATGCCCAACTATGAGGGCTATTTCCTTCCCCACTTCATCTTGTCTCTGGACTTGGCTAGCCCAGACCTGATAGACTAACTGCATGAAGATCCTGACCCAGCAAGGCTACAGCTTAACCACCAGAGCTGAGTAGGATACTCTGCATGACATCAAGGACACGCTGTGCTATGTTGCCCTGGACTTCAAGCAAGAAATGGTTACTGCTTCATCCTCCTCCTTGAAGAAGAGCTATGAGCTACCTGATGGACAGTTGATCACCTTTGCCAATCAGCAATTCTTATGTCACAGGCACTCTTCCAGCCCTCCTTCCTGGGTATGGAATCTATCAGCATAAGACCACCTTTAACTCCACCATGCAGTGTGATATGCACATTAGCCAGGACCTGTATATCAACATAGGGCTGTCTCATGGCACCATCATGTACCCAGGCATTGCTGACAGGATGCAGAAGGAGATCACAGTCCTACCACCCAGCACAATGAATGCCATCAAGATTATTGCTCACCCCAGGGAAATGAATGTACCTTATGCTAAACTCACAAAACTGGAAAAATCCTTTAAAATGAATTTGTCCTTGAAGCTTGTATCTGACATCAGCACTGTATCTCAGAACTTGTTGCTGTTTTCAGCTCTGTGTTCAGCTTAACTGCTCCCTTGGTATATGTCTAATACTCGGTGCATATTTTGATTCAAGTCCTTAGTCCATGTGGTTCAGTCATTTGGGGGCTGAGTCCAGCACACCATGGAAGAATTCCCAGTCTGGTGGATCTGTGTGAGTATAGTGCAGTGATCTGTGTAGGATATTAGCAACAGAATGGACTGTTGCAGGATTTCTCAAGATTAGCAAAGGCTCCTAAACCAGTTAGCATTTGCTGGTCTAACAGGATGGGAAAGTTCAAGCCTTAGGACCCAGTTTCCATTCTGATGGCTCCCTCCTGACCATGGGATTTTATTTTAGTCTTGTGTTGGAAACATTTGCATTTAAACCTGCAAATTTATTCATCCTTTTAATTTATGCAATCTTTTTTGGTACTCAATTCTTTAAGAAATGACAAATTTTGTTTTTCTCCTGTTCAGGTAGAACATTAGGCCCCAAAAACACACTGTTGTGTAAAGAAAAATACAACACAACCAAACCAAACCAAACAAAAAACAAAAACAAATAATATACAAATGGAAGAAATGGGACTCTGCCGCATCTTCACCCAGGCAGAGCAATTTAAAACTTCTACTTGGTTCTTTTGTGGTGATTCATTACTATTTCTGAATATTTTTCATTTTATGAATGATATTCACCCAGTTTTTCAATTTCATCCAACTTATCCATTCAAAAATTATGATGAGGCCAGGTGTCACTGCTTTTCAACCCAGCACTTGGGAGGCAGAGGCAGGTAGATGTCTGTGAAATTAAGGCAAGTTTGGTCTACATACATAGCAAGTTACAGGCTACCTGGGGCTACAGGGAGACCCTGTTTCAAAAAAAGCCCCAAAAGTTTATGATAAAATTTATTTCATTTTGGGCTGAAGAGATGGCTCAGCGGTAAAGAGCACTGACTGCTCTTGCAGAGGACCCGAGTTTGATTCCCAGCACCTACATAGTGGATATGAACCGTCCTTAACTCCAGTTCCATGGGAATCTGAAGCCCTCCTCTGACCTCCATAGCCATGCATGACATGGGTGCACTCACATACATGCAGGCAATACACTCATACACATCAAATAAAAATAATAAATAAAATATTTAAAAAAAATTATTTCATTTCTTCCCAGGCTTATCTCACAATATTAAAGTCACTGTGGATATTTCTGTAGAACTGTTTATGTAGATATGTTTAATGAAGTAATTTCATATAAATCCTCTGATAACTACTATTAGATAACTTAGGAAGTAGACATATGGAATTGAGCCTTTGGTTTCTTTTGAGAATTTTAGTTTGATTTATGTTTGTGTGTGCAATTTTGTGTGTGTGTGTGTGTGTGTGTGTGTGTGTGTGTGTGTGTAGGTCCCTGAGAGGCCAGAAGGGGGTATAGGATCCCCTAGAACTTGATTTACAGGAGATTGTAACCCATCATATGTGGATTCAGGGGTCCAAGTTCTAGTCCTCTAAAAGAGCAGCAAGTGCTCTTACCGTCTGCATCATCCCTCCAGTCCACTTGAGCTTATTATATTTCAAGTGTATGTTCTGCAGACACCTCATTGCACCATCCTTAGAGTCATAACACACCTTGAGTCAGTTGTTGCTGAGATAGCACTGACTAATTGTACAGATTAGTATCGGTAATCTTTCTCCCACAAGCAAATCAAAATATGATAATAAATTTTAAGAAACCCATGTTCTGTAGCTTCTTATTGCTTTGACACATACTAGAGATGATCCACATATAATTTTTTATGTCACGGTTTTGGAGGTTTTAGTCCAAATTAGGCTTCCTTTTGCTTCTGAGCCTCTGACCTAATGAAGAACAGCCATGGAAATTGTTCTAGCTATGTGTGACAGAATAAAGTCGTCATGAAGAGAAAAACAGACATGGAAGGGGCTCAGATACCACTAGTCACTTTAAGCCCTGCCCCAATGACTTATAGTCCTTTCATAGGCTAAACTCCTTAAAATCTTCTGCCTTCTGTCAGAAGTTGTGGGGGAACCAAACGTCCATATCAGCACCTTAGGGAGACATTTAGCATTTAAACTACAACAGAGAAGAATGGAAAATTTCGTTCTTCCAGTTAAATAAAGGCACCACAATTACTATTATAGGTTTTCATGTTTCTTTGTGTAAAAGACAGAAAAGCCCATCTTGGCTTTTTTCTCTGCCTTGCCCTCTCAGAAGGCAAGTCTCGTTTTCAAGGAATTCTTTCCAGGTAGAATGTGGAAGGGTGTTTTCTACACAGGATGTGAATGAAAGAGGCACCCTCAGACTTTTTGCATCTTAGCATAGAAACATGCATCTCACCTTTATCATATTACAGAAAAGTTTGGTGAGTGGACTGCTACATAAGAACTTAATTGGACTCAATATGAAAAAGTGGCAATCAGATCCTTTGTCAGTTTTCTACCATCTGATTAGAACCGGGCCTGTTTAGAAGACACTAAGTCTAATCCTGTGCTCTTTAGTAGTAATGACTGTAATGGTTAATACTGATATTCAACTTGGAAGGATCTGGAATCACTCTTGAGACAAGTGTCTGGACATGTCTGGAGGGATTTTCTTTATTAAGTTAATTAAAGTTGAAAGACTCACCCTAAGTAAGAGTGGCACCATTGCAGGGATTTGAGTCCTGGACTGCATTCAAACAGAGAAAGCTAGTTTAGCACAAGTATTACTGCTCTTTATTGTAGTGGCAATGTGAAAAGCTGCCTCGAGTTCTGGCTGCTATGAATTTCCCATCAAGAACAGAAAAATAAGTCAGATGGGGAACAGGGCTTAGAAAGACGGCTCAGCTGTTAGGAGTACTAGCTGCTCTTCCAGAGGAACCAGGTTTATTTTTTTTAAAGCAATAACAATTTCCAGAGCAAAGATGTATCTCTTTCCAAATTGGCTATAAATTTAGGTTCACAGTTGAATTAATACAGTTATACAATACTGAACTCAGTATAAACCCTGCAAAACATAAAATTGTATGAGTTTTTAACCTTTAAAAATATCTCCATTTCATTTTAAAACTATAAATGAGCCTACCATTTGACACACTTATACCACTGCTAGGGGTATACCCAAATAACTCATCCTATTGCAGAGACACTTGTACATCCATGTTTGTTGCTGCTCTTTTCACAATAGCTAAGAGATGGAAGCAACCTAAGTGTCCATCAACTGATGAGTGGATAATGAAAATCTGGTGCAATTATATGATGGAGGTTTACTCAGCAACAAGAAAGATGAAATCATGAATTTTGCAGGTGAATGGATAGAACTAGAAACATGGACTCAGAAAAAAAAATGGACACATGTTCTCCCTTATATGTGGATCCTAGAACCAAATGCTGATAAGTGAGTATGTATCCAGACACAACTACAGGAACCAGGATAATGGAAAGGAACCAGGGAGGTAAAGGAAAAGAAAGAACCTGAAAGAGAAGAACAGTAGGAAGCAGGTGTTAATAAGGGAGATATGGACAAAAATTGGGTTAGTTTAAGGGAGGGGAAGGGTATACAAGGAACCTAGGGGATAAAGGGAAAGGAGGAGTTCAAGAGAGGTAGGACCATAGGAGAAGGGTATTATTAAGGGAGAAAGGGGAAAATGAGGGCCCCTTAATTGGGGAAACCATGATGGTGGGGTTAGACAATGCCAGGTTCAGTTTTTAGCACCCACACGACAGCTAACAGCCTTTATAACTCCAGTTACGAGTGACTGAACACTGTTATCTGGCTTCTGAGGACAATGAATGATACAGGTATACTTACAGACATACAGGTAAAACATACATGCACTTAAAATGAAACTAAGCAAAACTGTAAAACTTTTGAAACAAGAGATAAGAGGGCTAATCCAGGAACATAAAGCAATGGAAGGGGAATGGATACTCTTACCTATAAAAACCTAAAGTGTTTATCTTCGTGGACACTTCACAAATTATTTACTGGATAGCTTGCCTTCAGAAATGTTTCAATCTCCTTCCTCCCCTCTCTACTTTTTTAACAGATACTAGAATGATATCGAAGCAGACAGGTGATGTCATATGACTATAACTCAATGAACATATGTATAAACATATGTATACATTTACCGTCTTGATCAAATTAACACAAACCCTTGGAATATTACCCTGAGGCACTGACCAAGGGATGTGCCAGTGTACTTAAAAGGAGGGGTTATTCTTGAAGAAAAACAGGTCTATAGTGGAGAAAAGGACTAATAAAAATTGAGAAGCAAAGATCTTACCAGAGACTCACCACTCAGAATTAGTATATGGACAGGCAATGAATTTAATTTTGTTTTAATGTTTTTCAATGAGATACTTGCGAGAATTACATTAAGAATATATAATTTTAAGTTGTTGTTTTCTTTCTTCTTAGAACACAACAGCCTTGAATAATTTTGGAAGAAATAAAGATTAACCTCTTAATGAAAAGAAAGGAAATCATCAAAGTAATACTGATATTTGCCCTATAACACATGAAACAGAGAGGACATACTTGGAAGTTTAACATTAGTCAAATATTAAAAAGAACAAGCTCACAAAGAAAAGGGAGAATGACAGGGACATAGACCTCATCTAGTTTTTTATCTGAGGTAGATTTTCATTTGAAGTTCTGGATTCCTTCCAAGCCCTAATTGAACCAAATTCCAAAGAAGCACTGATTCCATTTGCTGTGATGCGTGCTTAGCCTTTGATGTTGATCAAATATCTTCTGTTTTGGCTATATTCATTTCATTTTTAGAAAGAATAGTACTTATAGAATATATTTCTGTCAATTTAGAAACTGGCAACACTCAAAAAATGATTGTAATTATTTGAATGAACTGATTATCACCTCAAACTCATAAAACTGAAATTTCAGTTTGAAAACAGAGAAAAACTGTTTATTGAAGACTCATTGAAATATTCTTAACTTCATTTGTACAAGAAATTGTTTAAGGGGAATTTGTTATTTACCACTGAGATTTTGATTTTCACTAGTATCTTATAACCAGAAAGTGTCTGCATTTCAATAGAATGCCATTGGGTATCTTTGATCATTTAACTTGACAAGTTTGTTTTTGAGGATATTTTGGTCAGATATTCCATAGTGATCAGTAGTGAATTCCCACATCCATCCATCCATCCATTTGTCCATCAATTTAATCCATCCATTTCAAGTTGCAGCTCGCATTTTTCCTTAAATCCAATTCAGATATTTATGGGAAAATAACATTTTTGAAACATTTTAGAATCTACGTAAAAGTAATTGAAGAATAAAAGATAATGATGATTAAAAGCTGTGTTCATATTTCAGTCTAAAAGTATGAATTCAGTGACAAGTTTTAATCTAGTTTAAAAGTATTTGGGGACTGCTTTAACATGGAAATTATAAATAAAGGAGTAATCTAAAAGATCTTTTGTTAGAACAAGGGAAATTCCTATATTATTGGTTTAATTATCAGTTATCCAGCATATGAAAGAAGAAATTTTACTTGGGTAGTAACCTCGTTAAAACTCCTGTATTATGTCAATGTATCCCTAACTACATACATAAACACGAATTTAGACTTGTACCCTTTTTACTATTGAAGGAAATGAGAAAAATATGTCTTAGTTCCCCTTTCCTTTCTGTGATAAAACACCCTGACACAAGCAATTTCAGAGGAAAAGCTTTGCTTTGGTTCACAGTTCCAAGGGGTTATGATCCTTCACAGTGGAAAAGATCATAGTGGCAGCGGGTTTAGAAGGTACAGCATCTGGAGCAGAGAGCTGGCTGGTTATGTTACCTCCACTCTCTGCAGCCGAGCAGAAACAGAAAGTGGCCATCTAGCTAAAAGGCTCCAGGCTCTACCCTTGTAACTGGCTTTCTCCAAGGGAGACTTCACCTCCTAAATTTCCCACAGCTTTCCTAAACAGCTAGGTATCATGTGTTCAAACATGTGGGGGATTTTTCATAGTCAAACAACAAATGGTTCATGCTATGTCTAACTTCATTTTACTTCATCACAAACTATTTTCAGCTTTGTAGTGAGAAGTAGTTCCATTTTTAAGTTTATTATTTTTATTTTATGTCTATGAGTGTATTGCCTACATGATGTTCAATGCCCGTGGAGGTCAGAAGAGGGTGTCAAATCTCCTAGAACTGGAGTTAGGGACCATTGTCAGTCACCGTGTTGGTGCTGGGAGCTGAACCTGAGTCTCTGCAAGAACTTCCAGTGCTCTTAACTGCTGAGCTATCTCTCCAGCCCCACGGAAATTCTATTTTTGATTTTGCTTACCAGAGAGAAAATTTTTACATGAATTTGGGATTGTGAAAGGATTGAAAATGACAATGTCTTATTGTAAAGCCATATTAACATGTTAGCAATTGGGAGAGAGAAAGACAAGAAATAACGAGTAAATATGAGAATTATTATAGTGCTGATCCAAAGTTCTTAACTTTACTACTCTTTTATTCTTTTGTTATGACAGTATAGATTTATTTTTTACTACTTCCTCAAGCTTCTGTGGTCATCTTGACCTTGTGCCATCTATGGATTCATGAGTAAAAAAGATAAAGGAGTTTAATAATAACTTTTGATAGATAGAAAAAAGAACTGTCACCATGTGATGCTTTGGTAGAAAAATAATTTGAACTGTGAGCTGCTGGCTCTGACAAGCCTTGCTAATTAATAGTTAATAGTAACAGCTTCACTGAGCAGGACTCATTCAGAGCCTTCTTTTTGTAATAAATATTTTCAGGGTGAGGTGCAGTTGGAGCTTCTGTGAGAAATGCTAGGACTTGGGCAGGGGGTGTTTGGGGGACAGAAAATTTTGTCACAGCCGGAAAGTGAGTAGACTGTAACATTGACTGAAATAGATTAACTCTGCAGGACAAATCAGATACATCTTTGATCTTTTAATAAGCAGCTAGGTAGAAAGAAATTAAGCAGCAGGAAAGGCAGCACAGGACACAAGTGTGTCTTTTCTTCCTCTTTCTTACAGTGTCCTGACTCCTCAGCCCAGTGCTTTAAATATTCTGGTAACTGCCTTCTTGTGAAACAGTCATCTTACAGTAATTTCATATGTATGGAGCTCCTAAAGCTATGGATGCCTTATAAAGCTACAATGTAAATTTATTTATCTCCATAATCCCTGTCACTTTGCCTGTCTACACATAAAATGCCTGAAATGTAACATTTCATTATTAATTACAGCCACAGCAAGCTGGCTGTCAGCATCAAACCCAGAGTGCCGCCTCCACCAGGCTGCTGAGCGTTCAGCCATTAGCTCATTAAGCTTAGGATGATGATGGAGTTTTTAGAACCCGCTGTTTGTAATGGACAGTCGAGCTTAAAAACTGCAATAAATTGCTCAGTTGAGGAAACCAAATGGCAAAACGAGTGAACCAGCATAAGGGCAAACAAATTGCTCCATAAAAAGAAACTTGTGTCTTTAAATAAGCTTTTATTTTTACAAAGAATATGAGAGTTACTCTGATACTATCGTGGGATATTGTGGGATTGTTAACTGAGAGCACTTATACACTGAAGGGAATTAGCACATAAAAAATAAAGTGAGGCAGACAAAAACAAAACAGCTAAAATGGTTTTTATTTTGGTTTTGAATAATATGGTAGGGGCGAGTAAAAATAATTGTCAATTTTTAAAATGTATTTTCTCTGTTTTATAACAAAGTTCGTAATATGAAGCACCTTTCCAAATGAACATGAATAAATTTAAGATGTATATGATAGAGGTAAGCAATGTTGCACAGTCCAAAGAGATAGATGATGAGAAATAGGAAAAGTAGATTGGATGAGAGGTATCTGGAAGGGAGGTAGAGAGCAGAAGAGGAGCTTTTCTGCTCACGTGGTGAGGAGAGTCCTGGCTTGGGGATTTACTTGGGGGCCTTGGTAAAGGCACGAAGAACCCACAGGATCATCAGCTCAAGCCTTGTGAGCACACGCCAAGGTGGCCTGATCCTCTCCCCATGTTGCCCCACCCAGTGAATTCCCCATTTCTTTGTTCTGGCTGTACCAAGCCTGCCCCAGTCCCTTGTGGTGCTGTCTCAGGGACTGGTTGGCCTCATCTTTAAGGTATTGGCTACGGTGGCATTCATAGAGCCCAATGATTGGTACTTATTCCCTATAAAGCCTGCTACACTTCCTAATAAACTTTAGATGTGCATCATGGAACCTGGTCTCTTGTGTCTGCATGTCTTCTGACTGATGCCGTCGCCTCACCCCGGAACCCCAAGGACCCCCAATATAGAAACAACGTGGAAGACAAGGTAGAGGGAAAATACAGTTGGAAGGGAAGCTGGCCCCTAGAGTAAGAAGAGTTAGGCTTCCAGGTGGAGAGAGTCACCCTGAAGAATCAAATCTGTTGGGAAAACACTGATCCCACCTGGATTCAGTAGACACTTGTGGCAATTATGAAATGAGAGGATAGGTAACTGTGTTGTGGTACCAAATAAATCAGCTCACCCTAGCATGGCTCAGGCAGAGCAAATGAAATCGTGCTATCCCATAGAGATCATTTCCACTAAATAGCTTTTCAAAGCCATATTTGAGAACAAAGTCATAAAGGACTTATGTGGCTATCTTTACTCATTCCTATGTCCTGCCTCAATTTTAGATATGTACTATTCAAAATGGATTGAATGGAAGATGATGATTACAATGAAACTTCTGCTTTATTTACATTTGGGGAAAACTATTTAACATTGTGTTATCAGATTACATGATTATGTTTGGTTTAAAATCCTAGGAATCTATGCTTTCGATGACACAGAGTACAAAGGTGTCCGGCACTAAGACTGATGACCTGGATTTGATCCCCAGGTCCCACATGATGGAAGGACAAAACTGACTCCCAACAGTTTTCCTTTAACCTACACATTTGTACCTTGGCATGCATACACATTGTAACCTGGAAGTTCCTTCAACCACTATGATGGCAAGCTATAGTCCCACCTCCTGCCCATGCTCTGCAGAAGGAGTCAAGCAGTGGGGGGAGGGGTAACCTCTCCAACCTAATCAGTTGACCTTAGCAGCATGAGAAGGGGCTAAGCATATATAAGCTATTTTCTGTGGCTATCTGTTGGGAAGGTACAGGATTTAAGTTTGGGTGTGGACTTTCCAGTACAGGCTTGTATTTGAGTGTGCCCACTCTTCTGTAAGTAAATCAGCATCCCAAGCTCAGTTAGCAAGTCCAATAAACTCGTTAGGGTTTTCCAAATGGCAGTTTTAGAGCATTCTTGCCTACGGTTGTGGTAAGGCAGTGGGAGAAGGGAACTGGATGCCACATGTACCTTCTAGTAGTGAATTTGGGTTTACACACACACACACACACACACACACACACACAAATAAATAAGTTAATAAATGAATGAATGAATAATAAATAAATAGATAAATAAATAAATAAATAAATAAATAAATAAAACCAGAGCCTAAGAGGGTGGATGACCACAAGGAAACAGAGTCTTCCAGACAGCTGGTTATTTACTCATATGAACTCATAACAATGGTGACAACATGCACAAGTCCCATGCAAGCTCAAACCAGATAAAATTCCAGCCTAGACAGAGGAAGTTGGTAAGAGATCCCTACCCAAACTAAGGGCCTTTAGACATCTGATGTCTGTTGGGAGAGGGAAAGACAGTGTCTTACAGAGATGGATTCTTGGTTGGCCCAGTGAATAGACCCACACTGAAGGGTATTTGGGAATACAAATCAGACTGTCTCTCTCTGTATATATTAAATTGGGCATGGGGCATTAGAGGCAAATTTCAGAAGGGGGAGGGACTCTAAATACCATCAAACTATACTGTATAAAAATCAATAAAAATTATCATTCTAGAATTTTATGGAAGATTACATAAAATGAGCAGTAGCAACCTTTAAATGTGAGTTAACACCATAAAACAAAGATAAAAAATAAGCAAATAAAATTTAGGAATTATTCTAAAATTAAATCATTTAAGTATGAATGCCACCATATGAAGCTCATTCCTAAAGACCCCGTATGATTGGCAATGCATATCTAAGAGCCTTTTACCCTGTATAATTGGGAATGCGAAGGTTCCATATCTAAGAGCCTTTTACAGTTCAGACCTTTGTTGCTTTCTTAAGGAACAGCAAATATATATCATTTGAAGTTTACAACTTTTATATCACATATTAAATGGCAATCATATTTTAACAATAAACCCCACAGTCCAATGTGCATGTGATTATGCAAGAAAATTGTATTGGGGCAAACCCTTCCAATTCTAACCTAGTGTAATATATAATAGATTGAAATGAATCTGAATATTTATGAAAGTTGTTTAAGTCTCTTGGGACTAATATTCTCTCTGGATGATGCTTCAGAACATTTACTAAATACACTACTGTGTACTTACCAATGATTAGGGACGACTCCATTCAGTTGCTGTTTGCCTTTACTATAAGTTTCCATTTAACATTCCTGATTATAATTGTGGAAAATAAGCCTGTGCATTCATGGGTGTGTGTTCCTCTTAATCCATTCCATCAGTTTCCCAGAAGCAATTGGCATAATTTAAATCTTCACCTAACTCTTCCCCTTCAATTGTAATTGGAGGAACCTATTTTTAAAGTAGTCTATTCTTGTACCATTATGTTATCTGGATAATTTATTGAGACCTCCCTGGCAAAAATACACACATAGGTGCTATAAATAAAGCTGTTTGATAATTGCTTAAACAAAACTGGGCCTGATGGACTGGCAATGAAGTCTTATTAAAGTTATGCTAAAGTAGGAGCTCTAGTTTCTCTGGATAAGCTATTTTTATCTTTCTGAATATACTACTGTGCATCCTATAAAATGATGAGTCTTGAAAGATAACATCAATTTGTTTAAATAAAAAATTTAAAAACATGGTGACATGGGAATAATTTATTAATATGTATTTTAATTTTAAGAAAAGAATAGACATTATTGGTTGGAAATGCTGAAATGGAAGCAATGTGTTTTCCCCTGCATAGTTAGAGATGTCTCACAGTTTTAAAGTCTGCTTTTAAAGTTTCATTTATAATAACTTTCTTTTGCTATTAAAATTCAACAGAATGTCTTCTGTCTTCTAAAACTAAAAATAAGACTCATGGCCTTGTAAAGCTTTCATGCACAATTCAAACAATATAATTGAGCTTGACTCAGAAGCAGTAAATATTTGGGTCCAAGGTTATTCATTTCTGACACACTTTCTAACACAACTGCAAAGTGAAATTTTTATAATTATGAAGAAAAGTATGAAAAAATTATTCTTTTTAAACATATAAAATATAGGGAGATTACAAACAATACTTAGAGACTAATTCTGAACAAATCAGTAGCTGTATTACAATGATTCATTTGATGCTACTGAAACTTTAGAAAGCATTCCTTACAAAATTGCTCACAAAGTGGCTATAAGTGTTATTTTTTTTCCAGTAAAAAACTTAGAAAACACAAAGAAAATGAAAATAAATTTGCTCCTTTTATTGTTGGATGAAAGTACTTTAACATCTTTGTCTATGAAGTCAATGCATATTTTTAGACTAGATGCATACTAAGTGCATTTTTTGGGGGGGTCTTTTTGAGACAGGGTCTCCCTGTAGCCCCAGCTGTCCTGGAACTAAGTGCATTTTTAAATATCAATAAAATACAATGTTTTAGTCATACCTACAAGTTTTAAATCATAGCATCACAGACAAAACTAATTTTATCTGGTTTCACGATCACTTTATTCATTTCCTGTATATGACATGAAAAACCTTATATAACTTTCAGTAATTTTTAAAAATACATAGGATATATTCATGGGCATGGAGATGATGGGTTTGAATGGAAATTATTATAAATGACAACCTTTCATCATCTTTAGCAGCAGTTATAAACTGAAATTCTAGAGACAAACATAAACAGATATTCTTTAACCTCCTGTAAAGTTGGAAGTTTTGCTGAAATTGGATTTCATTGAAATTCTCCCCAAATTTTATTTCATGCCCTTAGAAAACTATAATATAACTGGGGTAAAGAGTAATAACCTGTGATTTACTAATTTAATAACTATGATTCGATATATTTATGAAAGGAGTCTTTCTGTTGAAGAACTTATATACAAAGCTCTCCTTGCTACTTAATATGCACTACTTTGTATGACAGGTTTTGAAACAGAAAGCTGCTACATCATTGGCAAACAGCATCATCAGCTAAGAAGAATCAGAGAATGTAAATGACAGGAAGTTCACAGAAGCATGTGTGCTGGCAGGCCTGGGATAAGGCGTCTGCGACGGCTGTCTGCATTATGCTGCCATTTAGCTGGTGTCATCACTTTATCACTTTCATTCATTCCACAATTTACACACAAAGAAAGCACACCACAACAACCTTTAAAATTCTGAAAAATGTATGGTAAGCTCTCAGTTTCCTTTCCCATCTTGAGATGAGTTGTTTATCTCGAAATTTTATTTGGCATACAACATCTTGATAGATGCAGTCCTTCCCAAATGCAATGGAAAATTTCCTCATCAATGCAGTTTCCAGACCTTATCAACATCTGAAAGGAGACAGCTTAATTCCTTAGATTACTGTTTGGTTCGAACCAGCAAAGGTTTCCTGAGAAATTACTATTTATACATTTAAATGGGTCCAGCTTTTCTATATTCTTCCTATGAATTCAATATATAAGCAAGTGCCATGTGGCTGCATCTTAATCATGTTTGAGCTGGAAAGCCACCCGTTTGAAAGCCTGTCTCAGTTCATAGATATGAGAGATTGTAATATTTTACCATTTCCTCCTGCCAAGTTGCTAAGCAATAAAACTATCTTGGCACTTTCGTGCCAGTTCATCACGAGGAACTACTTTAGTTCTGCCATGTCTCTTGATGAGACAAATGGAAGGCAGCTGCACCAAAAGACCTTTCAGAAACGTGTTGCCAAACAAGTCCCTGGAACTTTCACCCCTTTATATAGCTAACAGAGATGGCCAGAAGCAGACAAATCCCATGTATGCATCAGCATAGAAATCACGTCTTAAATATTACTGATGAAAATTACATAAATATTAGCTCATTGTAATTCTAGCCTCGTGCTCTCTTTCCACATCCTCTATCCCCAAGGCATACATAAGTATGGCAATTTCTCAACTAAAGACACATCTTTCATACTAAAGTCAAACTAAAGTCAAGCATACTCATCCAACTGTAAGCTACATTAAATATGTATTTCTAGTTGGTATTTACTCATTTTTGAAAAGTTTTGATCACTCAAGTAATGTCAAAATGAATACCGGATTGACAGCTCAGACAAAAGAAATGTCTAAAATAATATTACATAAGCTCAGAAGTACATAACGGTTCCTCTTTCATACATGTCTAATTCAATAATATTTAATATATTTGTCATATCTTTCTCTGTGAAAATGCATGTACTTTGGTATATATGCACTTCTGCATATATAAACTAAAAATATTAATCTGCATATTTATAGAAAATGATGCAACATTTATTTCTTTATTATAACTACTGCTTTTATGAAAACTTCATCAGGTCTTGAATATATCTAACCTGTCATTATAATGAACTAAGTTCTCCCTTTCTCAAAGAAGTCAGAAACTCCAAAAAATGTCTTGATTCAAGGAGCCTTTTTGGATAGTGCCTTGGGGACAGGACACATGCATGTTCCTCAGTGCAAACTCACAATAGTCTGTGAATTATTTACCTGAATCCCATTTCTACATAGAATATACCTTCTGCTGAGTTATATTCTTTGCCCTGCTCAGATCTTTCACCCAGTCATATACAACTCAAGTTCAGTCTTAGCCTGAATCAACCAAGGTCAAACTGAGGTATTCCTGCTAGTAGACATGTTGTGAATCTTCTTCATAATACACTCCCATTTATTTTGCAGAATTCTGTTTCCTTACTAAACTACAATCTCTTCAAGATATGGGGGAGTGCTTGAAAATTAGTCCTTAACTAAACAGAGTCTCATTGAATACACACAATGGCAAATCAATGTGCTGAACCCTAAGGATGAAGTGACATATTCAGACAGACTATTATAGTCATTATCTTTTGATAAAAGTTAAGAAAGAGACACATAGAGATTAATATGAATGGTGGTTAGATCTATGAGGGTCAGTATAGTATTCAATTATGTAAATGGAACATGGAAGTCTGATGAGGGGTGTTAAGAACATACTTTGGAAGGAGGCACATTTGAGCCTCCTGGACAGACAGGACTTCATCAAGGGAAGAAAGAACACTACGTTTCCTACTGGACTTGGAAAGTGCAAAGAAGAAAACTGTAGAGATATTTAGGAGATGGAAATCAATTCTTCAAGGATATGTACTCTTAGACAAGATTGACCAGCTAGATTTACATTTCACTAAATATTTTGGAGTCTTCTTCCACATTAAAGTATTGTAAAGGAAGTCAGCAATATTAAGCAGAGAGGTGATTGAGAAAATCTGTGTGCATATGAGGAAAGTGTATTCAGTTAAGTGACTGAAATAAAAGAAAACACCCTTAAGAAATACATAAATTTAGAACTATCAGAATTTAATGATTTAATGTCATGGGTATAAATCAGAAAAATAAAGGGAAAAATACAGATACAAGTAAAAAACATTCATTACTTGCTGTGTATCAATTGGCTTTTAAAAATTTCTTCATTTTGATCTCTACATGATAATATAAGTTAACTACAATGATAACTCAAACATAATGGATGGGGAAAATGAAGCATAGATGCATTAAGTAATAGACACATATCAAACCTTTAGTTTAAAGTCTGCTGGTTTGACTACAGAGTCTATCCTTAGACATATCTCATAGACTACTGAAATGAGAAATTTAGTGGATGGTTGGGCGACAAATGCACACCAAGAACATTGGACTAAGTGAATTTGTATTTACGTATCAGACTTGAATATGGACAACTTGAACTCGAAGTGTCCCTATGATATGCTAATGGACATGGAAGAGCTGGCTTTTGTACCCAAATGTTAACAGAAAATAAATTTTGAGATCTATCAATATATAAATGATAATTACACCCAAGGGACAATTAAGAGATCATCAAAGATTATAGTAGAAAACAAGAGAAAAAAAGTTCCTGTTGCACAGAGGAAGGACACAGGCATAAGGCTCTAAAATGAAATTTCAGAGTATACAAGAAATGCAATTGTGTTATTCTGTGGTAGGAAGCAATGTTGAATTCGGCCACTGAGTGCAGTCAAATAGCGTGCTATAGTTTCTTACAGGGTCTCCTGACTTACTGATTATTCTTTAGACTACACTCTAACATCTATGTATTTTCATCAGTTTTACAGACTAGTTCTACCCATGCACAAATCTATGAGGGGGACCTATGAAAGACAGTCGTTTTACTGCTCTAGTATGAATTTTAGAAACTAGTAAATTATTTTCTTTAGAAACATAGCAATTTCTTACTAAATACATCCCCTAAGTGGTTTAGAAAGATAATTGATTTCTAAGATCCCCAAATTATCAAATCTTAAAAATAATATCTATTAGTTCATGTCCAGTTTACTTCTAGAAAATAAGGAAATTTAATGTGAATTTTCTCTTACTAACACTAGAAAAAGATAATTGAATTATATCACTGCCAACTTAAATCATTTTAATTTATGTACTTTTAATTATAACAACATTGGTTGTAATTTTATATATGAATACAGAGGAGACACACAAATGTGAACTCCTTCAATTATTTTTGGCCTCATGGTCGATGCCTCAAGGTACAAAAGTAATTAAGATTTTAGAGTAAAGGTAAAAGAGAAAATTGGGATGGAAATGGCCCATGTACTCTATTTTCTATGAAAAGGCATCTTTCTCATGGATGCCTGTCTAGTAAGAACTATAAGGAGGTTTCTTATCAATTCCCGTAAAGTAAAAGTGACAGGTGTCGACTGGAGAGTTCTACTAGTAGGCTGATAAAAAGGGTTGTCTATTGAAGCCAGGCACAGCTTACAACACGGTCCAAATTTAACTTACACAGCTTAGATAGATAGGCAGACTTGGGAACAAGTATCATGTAAATTTTGTGGAAAATAGAGATCTTCATTTTAAAATTATTAAGTTTAAGTATGCTTACAATTGTCTAATATAGCAAAGTCTTGAGATTATAAATTCATGTCTGAAAATTTATCCCATATTTTCTTAATAGTTCAAACATCATTTAGACCTTACAGGGTAAGATGGTTAATCTTTATTGTTAACTTCCTAGGATTTCAAAAGTCCATTAAAAACATGGCTTTGGGTATAACTACAGAGTCCTTCCAGAAGAGTTTGCAGAGAAAAAAGTCCACTCTGAATTTAAGTGGCAGCATTCTATTGGCTTAGGTCCAGGACTGAACGAAAAGGAGAACGTGGACGAAGTACCAGTATTCATCACTGCTCATTTGACTTATATGCATCTGACAGGCCATGTCACATTCCTGCTGCAACAGTTAGAGCTGCTCTCATGGCCACACCACCCTGTAGAGACTGTCCACGCAGGCTGTGAGGCAAGATGACTCCTTCCTTCCTTCTTTGCTTGTATCAGGAATATTGCCATAACAATGCTGAAAGGGACTAACACTCAAAGAGGGACACAATGTTTTTTTT
>NW_008348789.1:1239227-1239403 GCF_000622305.1 Nannospalax galili
ACAAGGGACACAATGTTTTTTTTTTTTTTTTTTTTTTGCTAATAATCATTGAATTTGATTACATACATTTATACATTAATCACTGAATAATTTTGGGTACCTTAGTTTTTTTAGAAATATTATTAATTATTGATTTATTTTTAAAACGTGTTTAAGTAATTTTTACATGTAAAATA
>NW_008348789.1:1239423-1247031 GCF_000622305.1 Nannospalax galili
ATCAATTTATAATTATATTATTTTCTTCAATTATATACTTTTTCCTGCATTATCATTTTATCTCTTTCTTCTGAATTATTCCCTAAAACTTTTGAAAAGTTCCGAACTTTCTTCCATTTTTCTTAAAATTTATCAAACTTTTCTGTTATTTCTAGTCCAGTAATGATTCTGTCTGCAAACTCCATTGACTTTGCTCAGAAACATTTACACACATCATATAGGACATGCCACCATCCTCTCATCTGAGTCACTAGATTAATATAATTTATCTCTAAATTGTCTTCTACTCTTAAACATTTTAATTGTTTCTTCCTTTTAAAGTGACCATTTTAAGTGATAAATCTGATTGCTTAACTTCTCCTACCTGCCAGCTTCCATTTCATGCCATATTGAAAAGAATTTGGGTCCATAGTGTGACTGGTTAGAATACATGACCCAGCACCCAGCACACATCTGTGTCTGAATTTAATTGCTTTCTCTGTCCTCTGGCTCCTGCACTTTCTGGTTTCCTGACCTTCTCCCTTGTCTTTTATTGTCAAGGCCAACTCTGTTCTGTCTTCTATCACAACAACAACAACAAATTCCATTTTCAAATGACTGTACTAGTACTATGCTCAAATTCTCCATTCAGTAAAACCTTGTTAATTATTATCAGATTATAGTAGTTTTACACAACTTAACTGAATTTTCAGGTATGGAGAAGCTATGTCTAAATTATAAAAAGAATAAAATCAGGGAACTGTATTGAAGCAGAGGCATTCTGTATTTTACAGAGAATAAATGAACTTTTCATCAGTTAAATTACCTGTCCAAATAGATGGAGGATTCTGGGAATATTGTGACTTTAACCCATTTTCCTTTAGCTGCATGTCAAGACAATTTCATTTCTTGAAGACCTATATTCTTTTATCTGTGACTAAAGTATATGTATATACATATATATATGTATATACACACATACATATATATAATTAGATAAAATTGTGTACTAATGTATATTCACAAACTCTGATGCCCTTACATAGATCTTTGTAAGAATATTCTCTGTCTCCTCCAAAGAACAAATATACTTATAGAGCTATTTGTAATCCAGTTAAATAAGAGTAGGGAGAAAAATAAAAAATTTGGCTGGGCGTGGTGGTGCACACCTTTAAAGCCAGCACTGGGGAGGCAGAGGCAGGCAGATCTCTGTGAGTTCAAGGCCAGCCTGGTCTACATAGTGGGTTCCAGGACAGCTGGGACTATGGGGAGACCCTGTCTCAAAAAGACTAAAAAAAAAAAGAATTTTACTGTAGGCATTTTAATATTATATTTTATTTCAATCAGAGCAAAAGTTTCAAATTCTTAGCCAGGTGTGGTGGTGCATGCCTTTATTCTTAGCACTTGGGTGGCAGAGGCAGGCAGATCTCTGTGAGATCGAGACCAGTCTGGTCTCCATAGAGCTCAGCTGCCCTGGGTTCCATGCTAGCTGGGGTTACAGGGAGAACATGTCTCAAAATGACTGAAATAAATAAATAAAATTTCCATAGAGTTTAATGATAGGAGGCATAAAAATCTTAAAGATCTTAAACACAAAATGAATGTTATGTTTACTTTAAAAATAGAGGACATACAAATCATTTTAGTGTTTAAAATGTTTATAAGTATGTTATGACCCACATTTCATTATGCTTTTTTTCTCAAAATTGTAGACTTCAGTTACCAAATACAGGGAGGGAGTATTTTATGTTAGTATTTAGAAAAAATCATTAGAATACGTTTTGCTTTACTTTCAGAGGAAATAAGCTCTTATTAAAATAAAATTTAAAATACTTGACATGCCCCCTCAATTAATGTTCACTTCTAACATTGTTTAAGATAAACAAAGACAAAAACAATCATAAACTCACATAAAGATGACATGAAGTTTTGTTTTGTTTTGTTTTGTTTTGCTGGAATGTTTCTGCCTTGAGTGTATCTATCAACTTTACTTTGTATTATATGAAACCAACAGTCTCCTAGGAAGCTGTGAATTGTCTATTTTCAAGACCTTATGTACCATGGCAGCTTATCTAACTTCAGGAAGCTCCATGCATGTAGTTTATTGAAAATGCAATCTGTTATAAATGTATGCAATATCTCATCTTCAGATTCTTTTTTTTGTCTTTTTGCATTCTTAAAGAAACATAAATATGTACACTTAATCATAGCTTGTCTGAAATTTGTTTTGCTACAAGTAAGTAAAATCTTACCCCATATTCTTTACTCTTTGTTATTTCCATTCTGTGTTTTATTTTGCTTCTGTAAAGGACCTTGCAGACCCTTAGAGAACTAATGTCATTTGATGAAGAATTCTCAGACACTTATTATCTGAAAGTGAGGCAATGATTTTTCACTATTCATCATATATATCCCTTCTATTTATATTATGTTTGTTCTTTCTTTCCTTGACCTGACTCCAACATTAATTTCCAGATAAACAGTCATTCAAGTGAATTTGGCATAAGCAAGAACTGGGATGATAATGTAGTTTGTATATTAGTCAGGGTTCTCTGAAGGAACAGAACTGATAGGATATTAGACTGGCTCACACGATTATGGTCCTTGCAGCCCAACAGTGGCTATCTGACACTGGAGAGGCCAAGAATCTGGTAGTTCTGGTAGTTGTTTAGTCCACAAGGCTGGCTATGGTAGCAGTTCTAATTGGCTCCTGAAGGCCTGGAGAATTCCTGAAAGCTGCCAGTCTTCAAACTGTGGTAGAAGACTGAAGAAGCTGGTTCTGAGTCACCAAAGGAATGAAGAAGCAACAGGAGAGATGAATGTGTCAGCAAGAGTGATAGGAAGCACAGAGAAAGTGTTTCCTTCTTCCACGTCCTTTCCTCTGAGCTGACACAAGAATGTGTCACTCACAGTTAAGGGTGATCAAGAAAATCCCTTCTAGGAGGCATAGATAGTTTGGGTTTAGTTGATTCCAGGTTGATAACTAAGATTAGCCATCACAGAAAAGTGCTTGTCTGCAAGCATGAGGATCAGAGTTTGGTCCAAAAAGCCTAAATAGTTAATAAAACAAAACAAACAAACAAACAAACAAAAAAACACAGGGTATGTGGGTGTGTGATTATAACTCCAGTTTGTGGAGTCCAAGGAGAAAAATCCCTATGGTGTGCTGGCCAGCAGTCTAGTTTAATTGGTAAGCCCAAGGACAATGACAGTGTCTCTCTTAAAGGTTACATTCCTGAGGATAAATTCCAAAGGGTCCTCTGACCTCCACATGTATGTACACAGGCACCTGTACTCATACATGTACATACAAACATATGTATGCATACACACACAAAGTAAAATATAAAAAATCAAATTGTAATCACCAAGATTTGCTCTATCAAGAAAAATTAAAGTGACTACTATTGTAAACAAAATTGGTTATCAATAACAAGTGACCTTTTTGGAAAGTATCACATCTGATGCCCATCAGACAGTAGTCAGGATATCCATGCTACAAGCTCAGGATACTTTTTCTGCCTTTACTCTCTCACAGCTATGATTTCTGCCCTCAAGTTCAGTAGCTATGCTATTTTTCTCTGTGCATTCATATTTCTATTACTGAAGCAGTATTCTAAAACTATGTACCTGTACAACTCCCAAATCCACTGAGTACTTAATACCCGTTTCTATAATAGACATTTTGATGTTTGCTTGGACTTTTCTATGTCAGCTGTTAGTGACTCTGAGCTTCATCTACCTGTCACCTCAGTCACTTTTACAGCTAAAAGCTTTCTCTTCAGATCATTTCCTGTATTTCAGACGTCACTCTAAGGGCTTTACTTCTGTTTCCTCACTTAATACTCGCAGTCCTGCATTACGGATTTTATGTACCACTGTTCATATTCTTTCATTGAAATTACCATGGGTTTTACTTTATTGTTTCTTTTTAAAATGTCAGTGATGACTTTTGAGGGATAACTAACTGGCACCACACAGCAGAGGCAGGGACGCATTTAAAATCATCTTTCTTTCCAGGGCTGCTCCCAAAAATTGTCTCAGATTTGGCACCTTAACGTATCATTCATTTATTTTCTCAGTATGAAGAAGAAAGCAGAAGCATATAATCAAGATGTTGTAAGAGGTTATTTTTTTCTTTTTTCTTTTTCTTTTCTTTTTTTCCCTTTTTCTTTTTTGAGACATAAGCAAAGTCTATTCCATCCATCTTTCCTAGCTTGTAAGGGCTGCCTGCAATCCTCAGTAGGCCCTAGCTAATAGCATCACTCTATCCTTTAAGTTGGTCATGATGTACCCATTGTGTGAGTACCCTCTGGATCTCTGTACTACATCCCTTTCCTTTCTCTCTTAAAGACTCTAATAATTAGATTAAGTACCTACCCTTCCTGAGATTAAGTACCTACCCTTACTTCATTAAATTTTTGGAAATTCCTGGTTTTAAACCAAGTGAGATTCAGTGTTTTCAAGGATTAAGATGTGTACTTATCTCCTAGCACAACAAAATTCAAGCTGGTGAAATGTCTAATTCCCAATAGCATGCTCAGTCACCCAGCATGGTGCTAGAAGCCATAAGACAATGCTGCACTTGCAGCTTCCATTTTCAAAAGGCTGTCAATGGGTGCCACCACATGGCTTCTTTGTATCTATTCTCCCTGTAATGCTCAGGAGGTTGGTAGTTTGAATGAGAATGTCCCCCATAAGCTCCAAGTATTTGAACACTTGGTCCCCAGCTTGTGGCACTGTTTGGGGAGTGTCATGGAACCTTTAGAAGGTGTGGCCATGCTGGAGGAAGCATGTCACTGGAGGAGGGCTTTGAGGGTTCTTATGCCTTGCCATATTTCCAGGTGCTCTCTGCTTCCTGTGCCTACTTAAAGAGGTGAGCTCTAGGTCTTCTGCCCCAGCTGCCTCTTGCCACCATGCCTCGCCACCATGATGGACTCAGATCATTCTAGAACCATAAACTCAAATAAACTCTTCCTTCTATAAGTTACTGCGGTCATGGTGTTTTATCACAGCAACAGAAAAGTAACGAATACAGTAGACTTGTATTGACCCAGGTGTAAACCATGCTTAACAAGAATTCAAAGAAAATCTCCAATGCTACAAAATAATTCGGTCAAGCTGAAATAAGTGTGGCTCCACTGTGTAAACCTGCTCTTTTTCTCCTGTCTTGTGGACTTCTAGATGTCTGTCATGTGAGATTCAGCCATTATGATTCAAATATATTATCTACATTTATCTATCCATATATGTATATTCATATAGGCAGGGTATAAGATATTTTACACTTAGTAATCAGAGAAAACTATTTCATAGGAATTTAAGTAAGAAAAGATATATCAGATCTACAGTGAAAAAGAAATTTAATCAGCCTTTGATTTTTTTTAATCATGAGAGGAAAATTTTTACTATGCATATGCATTAAAGTAGACATAGTGGGCAAATCAGAAAACACACATGTTCTGAACATTTTCACTCCTAAAGACACGTATGGGGTGATGACATCAGAGATGGAATTTCATCCTCTGTGACTTTTTCTTATAAGGAATTCCTTGTGAAGTGCCTACTGGGAATAACTAACTGCACAGTATGTGCCTGACTTTATTTCAGACCGCAAAAATACGTTACTTTAGTAAGGAAATGAGATTTTAACACTTTACACAAATCCTTAATGTGTCTTGGTATCATATATTTTATTATTGTTAATTCCTTACATTAACTTAACAATTTAATATTTATGTCTGCTTTATGAATCTATATACAGCCATTTAAGTCATGGAAAACCAGGGCATTGAAATGTACAGTAACTTGCCCACAGTCTGTATTCACTAGTGGGTACATATGTCAAGTATATGCATCTGACATCAAACCTATGCTCAGGGAAACTTCACTGCTACTGCAACTATGCTGATAAAGAAGATGAAAGCAAAAATAAAAGAAAATCCTGAGGTTGAAAGAAATAAAACTTTACTAAGCAGAAAAATTAGGAATTTTCATGAGAAAAGCGAGAAAGGTGTAGGTCAGAGTAGGGTTTATTTTTTATTTATTTAATATTTTTTGAGACTTGCATATGTGAGTACTGTATCCACCCTTCTGTCTTCATCCTCTACCTCTTCCTACACCTCCATTCCACTCAAATTTGTGAACTTTCTTTTCTATTACTGTTAGATATACAGTCATTTGTGTATGTGACATGTATATATGCATATAATAAATATATTAGCCTATTGAGTCCCTTTAGAATGTCCATATATACGTGTGTCCAGGGGTAATCACATTTTATTCTTAAAAATCAAGGTACTATAGAAAGTTGAAAAACCCTTCTGTGAAGGGTAGATAAATACTTTTGTCAGTTTTTTGAGTGTGTGCCAGGTCAAATCCTTTCTCTAGAGATTAAATTAGAAAAAGAGCTAGCCCTTGATTTTCTCTACATTTTTCCACTGCTATTATTTTGGCCTCTAATTAGTGAAACAAGTAATTCCCAATTTAAGAGCATGTTAAGCCTATAGGTTCTCATTTACCTAATTGCAAATAAAATTATTATAAAAGTAATTTCTCCCCCAGAAGCAATTGCACGAATGAAAATTAAACATCCAAAGAAATTGTAGTTCTTGATTTTTTTGAAGGGAAAGGAAAATTATCTCTTTAAAGGAGTGTAATGAATTCCCACCAGCCGACATCCTCTCCCCCTTTGATCTTTGGGCACAGGCCCACTTTTATTCCTTGCATTCTAGATCTCTGGAATAACCCCTTAATTCAGGCTGACACACTGGGACCAAATCCCTGGTACTCAGACCGACTCAATGTGACAGATTTTCTGGTGTAATCAGTTACACACTCCACAGGCTGTCCCCACCCCCACCTGGCCTTGTATTCCTGAGACCAGCCTTCTACCCTGGTAAATCAGTGATACTGCCCACTGTGCCTGGATTTCCTTCCCTGTAGCCTGTGCAATTCCAATTTCCCCCATCCCCACACACTGTCTCCCTTCTAGTCTTGGGCACTGACTCAATTTTATACTTCATGCCCAAGATTTCTGTACTACCTTCTTAGTCTGGACCTCCCCACAGTGTCCTCATCCCCTGCGCTCAGAACAGCTCAGTTTTCCAGTCTATCTTGTGAGACCCTCCATCCCCACCTTACTTTTTGAATCCTGAGATCTTCCTTATACCCTGATCTTTGGACTACCCTCTTAGTCCAGACAGTGTCCACTGCTTCCTGATCCCCTGTACTTAGACCAGCTCAAATTTCCAGCATACTTTGTTAGACCCTTCATAGGCTGTGCCTACCCCCACCTTGATTTGGATTCCTGACACCCACCTTCTACCCTGACTAGCCAGCCTACTACCCTGACTTTCCTATTTCCAAGACAAGCCTTATTACTCATGCGAGAACCTGAAGCACATACCACCTAAACTTTCACACCTGAGCAAAAAGCAACCAAGCTACATCAACAATATAAATAGAACCAAAATTCAAATAAACAAAGGAAGAATAGAATTTTCTATTAGAATATACAATCAACAAAAGATAATCATATGTCCAAAAAGGAATGTAAAATCACAAATGATATGAAAAACCGAGAGAACATGTCTCTGACATAATCCACCAATCCTACAGAAGTATACT
>NW_008348789.1:1247063-1251150 GCF_000622305.1 Nannospalax galili
TAAAAAAAAACAAAACAAACATAATCAAAGAACTTAAATAGAACAGAGATGAACAATTCAAAGAAGAAAGGCATAAACTTGTGGAAGCTCAAGAAAATACAAACATGGGCTTGAATGAAATAAAAACAATTCATGACTTGAAAAGTGAATTCACAAAGATAAATACTGAAGAAAACCCAAGCCAAAATGAAGATGGAAATGAAAAATTCATGTCAAGTTGAAACAGTAGGAGAAAGTCACATAAGTAGATATGAATGAAATGGAAGACAAATGATATCGATACTGGATTGCAAAGTTGAGAAACTGGACTCCTCAAGCAAAAATTATGAACCCCTCCCCCCAGGAATAGAATATCCAGAATTAGTGGGACATGGTGTAAAGACCAAATGTATGCATCATAGGCATACAGGAAAGAGAATAATCTCAGGCCAGTGGCACTGACCAGATCTTCAACAGGTTTATAGAAGAAAACTAGCCTAAATTAAGGAAAATATAACTGTACATATTCCAGAAGCACATAGAACACCACTTAGTAACAGAAGAGAAACTCCCCACTGCATATCATGGCAAAAACACTGGGTGTACAGAACAAAGAGTACTGACAGCTGCCAGAGAAAAATAACAAGTTACATACAAAGGAAAACCCATCAGAATTACAACTATACAAACTATGAAATCCAAAAGAGCCTGGATGAAAGTATTCTTGGTTCGAGACAATCATGAATGCCAACCCATGAATACTTTACACAGCAAAACTATCATAGTTGAAGGGGAATGGGAAATTTCCCATGACACAAACAGACTGAAAAAAGCATGCCCACCAAACCATCCCTACAAAGAACACTTGAAACAATACAAAGGACTCAAGATAAGAATGAAGGCATAGGGGCTGGAGAGATGGCTCAGTGGTTAAGAACACTGGTTGTTCTTGCAGCTCCACTGTAAATATTTATAACCACAATGACTGGCACAACAAACTACCTCTATTGGTGCAGTGGTGGCACTGTTTTCTAGGGGGTAATCAACATCTATCTAATTTAACTTGAAGCCCTCTCAGTGTGAGGGAACTCATGGTTGGCACTGTAAATATAGCCAAATACATGCCTGGAGAGGTTACGGGTCCTAGAGAAAAATCGTATTTCTGTCATAGCTCTAGACAAGTGAAATTTCTAACAGTATGCTAAATATGGATCCTTATATTTACAGACAAATATACTGCATACCACTAATCAAAGAAACTCATTTTTGCAACAGATAGAGGTTACTGGAGTTCCACAACTTGTCACAAACAGAGACTGTATGTCTGAGAGATGTTCAGCACTATGTGAGACATTTACAGTGGAACCACTACACCTAAGTAAGGCTCATGGATCATAGTGGAACAGGGCGTAGAGAGAATATTATTGCATCTCTGAACTCTGATCAGTGAAGCTTTCTCATATCACACAGTATGATGCACACAGAAGGCCACAATTGGACAAGGTGTAGAGGATAAGAGACTACAGAGTATGTCTTCCTGGATAGGACTAATCTATTAAACCTTACCCACCCATGGCTGAGGGGGAGGTGGGGTCTAAATTTGATTGAGATGTATTATATGGCATGCACAAAATCCAATAAAAACATTAATATGAGAAAAAAGCAAGTAACAATCAGTATATTTAATTATTAGAAACTTATATTGTTCACATAAAAATATTTTTAAAATAGCATGTTCTGGTGCACACAGGGTCATATTTGATCATCTGAGCTTTGAAACATTGATAGTGATGACCCAGGCAGGTTGAGAGTGAACGGAGTGACTGCCTATTCCTAGGAAATGCACACAGCTCTGCTGCACCCATCTTCTCAGTCCCAGAAGAGGTCAGCATGCAGACATTTCTATCTCCAACCTGTTAGTCCATAGCGGCAGTTCATTCACAGGAGTGGGAATCTCACATCTTCCATCTCAGTCTACATGCTTGTTTAGCCTTACCAGGGGGACAACAGATCCCTGTGCCATGAACTTTCTCTCTCTGGAGCCTGACATATACCACAGAGAAGCTGGCTTTCAGACAGCACTCAATTTTGTTCTCCCCATCAATAGAAAAATAAACTACTATTAACTATTATATAGAAGGTAACGTGGCAGGTATTGTGTAATATTTTTAAATTTGATCATTTAGTTTGATTTTATAACTGTGCAATTATCAGGACATCAGGATGTAAAGACTTGCAAAACAATAATTTATTGCTTTTTAATTACTAGGACAATGATTCAATTTACATTTCTCAGTTGCTTAGGATGCACTCACAATTGGGAAATGTGCAGAGAATAACTGTCAATAGAGCACTCAGCTGTAAATGGGATGACTATATTACATCCCCCTCTCCAAGGCTCACCATCATGGAAGAAGGCATGGAAAGGTTGTAAGAGCCAGAAGGACAAGAGAACCAGAGTTAGATGGTATCTTCTGGACATGCTAGAACAGCTGTACTCTTGAGCTCAGCAGTTGTTGCCTGAACAAGTACTCCTTGAGATCAAGCCAGTCAGCAGTCTATAATGGAGTGTGAAGGAATTCATGAACCCCTACCCCTGAGAACCTATGAATATTTGTGGGGAGGGAGAGTCAATTTTTTTAAAAATGTATTGGTCCTGGTAGGTCAATCTGGATGTTGTTTCCACACCCAGGAATATACAGAAACCACAAAGTGCACTCTGGATTATTCTTTTAAAGGACACAGAGACAAGGGAGTATGGAGGTGTGGATGAATTTGGGATGCTTTAGGGAAAGAAATCGGGGGTGAATATGATCAAAATACAATATATGAAATTATCAAAGAATAGAGATTATTAAAAAACTCACATGTAAATGCAATCATATAGTATTGTTTGCTCTACTTCTGGTTTATCTTACTTATAGATTGTCTTCTAGGTCAATGCAAAATGTCAATAATAGCATGCCTTCCTTTTTAAGGCTGAATGAGAATCCATTGGAGATCTAACACCACATTCCTTATCTAGTCACTGACAAATGCTTTAGTTGTTTCCACGTCTTGGCCAGTATGGATGCTGGTATGAAGATGGTGGGAGCAGAAATTTTCCCATGTGGTTATTTAATTTCCTACAGTTATAGATGCCCCAAGGAAATATTGCTAAGGTGTATAATAATTCTTAGATTAAAAAAAATCTCCATACTTTTCCACAGCTGTACCAATATATATTCCAAGAATAATTATTAATATACAAATGAATCACTTAAATATTTGATAAAATACAGATGGTAATTTAGTTCTGCCTTTGAGCTTGAAAAGCTAGATTTCTAAAATGAACTCTCCACTCGCACTCAGGGATTTCCTTTGGAGTCATTTGTTCTTCACATTTCTTGACTTTCTATTAGAGATATAGACAGGTTATTTGAGCTCCAATGGCTTATGAAATTCTGAAGGAAAAGATGATGATATAATGTCTACGATCAATCTTCTCACTTATATAATCTGGATTTGAATGTTTAGTGACCATTTTCAGGAAGAGGAATTAGCTGAACCTTCTCAGCCTCATTTTCTTCATCTGTAAACTTGAAGTAAATATTACCACCTTAAACCATATTTGCAATGAACAAATAAAAATATTCATGTAGGGACTGGAGAGATGGCTCAGAGGTTAAGAACACTGAATGTTCTTGCAGAAGACCTGGGTTTGAATCCCAGCACCCACATGGCAGCTAACAACTGTCCATAACTCCAGTCCCAGGGAATCCTACAGCCTCTTCTGTCCTCCGCGAGCATTGCACAACATGGGCACACTTACCTACATGCAGGCAATACACACATATACATAAAATAAAAATAATAAATTAAAAAATTCATGAAATTAGGAACACAATACCTAAACACTATGAGTGCTCAACTTACATTTGTTGTTATGTTAATTTAATATATTCACTGCAGTCTTAAGAGTACTCAAGATATAGAATGAACCCATGTGTTCACCAGTGAATGAATGGATAAATATATATGAATTAATGAATGGATGATGGATACATATATATATATATCCATCTGAATATATAAACATATATTCATGATGGATATATATATATATATG
>NW_008348789.1:1251213-1262058 GCF_000622305.1 Nannospalax galili
GTGTAATATAAAACCAAGAGATAATGTTGAAACACAGTGTGAAGAATGGTGGTTAGTAGGATGAATAGGGAGCTGGTTTTCAAAGGATAGGGCAGTTCTTAATGCAGAGTAAATCATCTCTCTAGACCTAAATTAGAGAATGGTGACTATAGTTAAAAATAATGATTGTAATCTTGAAGTTTGCTTTCAAGGTCCATTTTAAATATTTTCATCATGTTAAAAATAAGATGCAGCTGGGCGTGGTGGCACACGCCTTTAATCCCAGCACTTGGGAGGCAGAGGCAGGTGGATCTTTGTGAGTTTGAGGCCAGCCTGGACAACATGGGTACACTTACACACACACAGACAAAATACTCATACACATAGAATAAAAATAAAAGATGTAACATAAAAATGTATCTTATCATGGTGTCTATTTCACAGTGTGTATATACATCAAGAAGCTTCTTTTTACAACACAAATAGCTAGGGTTTCTATCAATTACACCTCAATAATACTAAGGAATTAGAACCATTAGTAAACATGTTACTACTACTAATAATAATAGTAAATCTTAAATAGCTTAAATAATTAAAGCAATAGAGACCTCCACTGAACTCCCTTAATTCATCTAGAATTGTAATTTTTGTCCATCTCAATTCAGTCTGTTGCATTAATAAAAATTTAACCTTGTAATGCACACTTAATATCGTACAATTTCTCCTGTTCAGACAGTTTTGACAAGACCTATTGACCATGTACATACACATCTGGAGGCCTGGCTATTGAAAGTTATTATTCCAAACTCTCTTCTAGTGTTGATAAAAATGGTTTCCTTGTGGTAACTGGACCAGAGCCTTGTTTTCTTGATAACCATCAGAGGGGCTGCTCTCAGGTTATGCCTCATGATTGTTCCATAGCATCAATGAAAAGGTTCTGGGAGGGATGGAGATGTAGGTCAGTCAGAAGTGTGTGTTCTTGGTATTTATAAAGCCCTGGGGTTATGTCCAGCACTGCATAAACAGGGAAGAGTTGTATTCACCTGTAATCCTAGCACTGTGGAGATGGAAGCACGAGAATCAGCATTTCAAGATTATTCTTAACTATACAGGGAGCTCAAGGTCTCCCTTGACTACATGGACTACATGGACTACATGGACTACATGGACTACATAGTCAAATAAATATAAGAAAAGAATGAGGTATGCATTGAACTCTCAGAATACTTTGGATCTCTCCCACTGCCCTTCTGCTTATAGCTATAGCAAACTTTGATTTTATAAAGGGCTCAAGTGACTAAATCAGGATCAGTTTAAAATTCAATGTATCATGCAACTTCATAACGTATAGAGTAAATATATTATAGTGGCACAATCCCAGAGTTATTCAGGTTGGGCACAAAAAGCATGAGAAAAAATTTTGGGGGACAACTGACAATAGTGGATGCAATACACAAAGGGATGGCCGGTGTATAATTGGAAACTCTCAACAGCCTTAAGGGAAACATACAACAAAAGTACTTATTTGAAAATCTTCAGAAACATGTAGCTGCAATTCAGTGTTTTAAAGAGATAAAAGTCTCTTTTAAGCATGTTTTCATGTAACCATAGTCTCAGGTAAAGAATAACAAAGCACCAGGGACTGTAAAAATGGCTTAGCAGTTGAGAGCATTGACTGCTTTTACAGAGGACCTGGGTTTGATTCCCAGCACCCACATGATGGCTAACAACCATGTGTAGCTCCAGTTCCACGGGAAATCAATGCCCTCTCTGATCCCCATGTTTTAGAGAAACTGTATAATTTCCTTTTAGTGATACATATTGTGTAGATGTTGGGTTTTGTACTAGAACAAGGAGAGCATAAGTTGCTGCAATGTACTTACAAATCTTTTACAAAGTTGATATTTTGACAGAGAGAATGAAGTGATATTGAATGAGAAAAACTGCATCTGTGTTATCATCATGTTTATGGAAAAACATCCCAAAGAATAGCAGAAAGCAGAGGCGACACTAAAAGGATTTACAAATATGACTTTCTTGCGATTATTTTATAGCCTAGAACAATTCTATATATTTTGAAATGGAGACTATGCAATAATTCATCTACCTTATGGATATTTCAGAGCTTTTAATCTAATAAAACTTGTATGTCAGCCAGGAATGTACCAGGGTCTCATTACTCTGCTTCCTAGGTTCTAGATGTAGATGGTTAAGTTGCTGCACAAATGTACCACTTGGGCTTTCCTGAGGGGGAGCCATGAAGGTTTGCATCTTTACTTAGTGACAAAAGAAAAAGAAGAGATGACACTGCATATTCTATTCTTGATTTCACATGTGCATTCCCTAAGAATGATGGAAGTAGAGACTCTGCACACCCTCAGAATTGGGCCGGAGCCTGCTTAATGTCCTGTATCTCTCATATACAGTCAGTTTCTAAGAATTTTCACTTGCAAAACATACCACCTCTCTGTCATAATACCACCCACTCTTCCCCAAAGATTGCAGGCACACAGGTACAGTATAAATGGCCCACCTAATGAAAAAAAATCACATGTAAAATAGCACCTGAATAGAAAAAGAGATGTCAAAGAGAAAGAATAAAGCCTTTGCAGGTACAAGTCAACATCAGTATTACTATGCCAATGTCACCATGTTAATGTGAATGGTAGAATCCTTGTACTAATATTTTACTCTGTGAAGTCACATCCATATATGCTTAAGGAACAGAAAACCTCATAATAAGTATATTGTACCCTTAGATCATTGAGAAAAAAATAAATTATGTGCATATTTAATTAATCTAAAGAATGGAGATTCTGAGACAGTCTAAGAGGGTGGGTTAAGACCTCCTTCAGAGAAGTGGCTCTGATCTCAGCAGACCACCAGAGAGTACTGAGTTCTGGCCTCCCTCTGGCCTCCCTCTGGCAGAGGGCCTGAGAATGAAGGGGACTGCCTGAGAGGCCCCAGATTCTGCTGCCATATGGTGGTGAGCTTCGCCTAATGGCACCATACCCATTCCCCCCCCCCAATCTGGGATTTCCTGAGTCCCCTCTCAAGGCCCCAGGGCAGATCTGGCTTTGGTAGGCTAAGGCTGAGATCCTAGAAGACAGCCTGAGAGGGTGGGTTTCAACCTCCATTGGTGTAGTGGCTCTGATATCAGCAGACTACCAGAGAGTGCCTAGCTCTGGCTTCCCTCTGGCCTCCACTTGGCATAGGGGCTGAGAATACAGGGGACTGCCTGAGAGCACCTGGATCCTGCCTCCACATGGTTAAGGAAGCTTCAGTGTACCTGACTGGAACCTGAATTGGGCTTCTGTGGTTACTCCTGAATAGCTGATCTGAAGCCACCAATTCCCTCCAAATTAAACCTGAGAGAACCTGAACCCTGTAACAACCAGCCTTACATAGACGAAAAAGTATCTAGGCACCCAGATAATACAAACAGAAGCATGCTTCAACTTAATTCTCATATCAGAATTATAAACAACAAAAGAAATTCACATGCAAAAATCACAACAAAAGAATAATAAAATGGAAAGCCAAAACACTATGTCACCACCAAATTCCACCAATCGTGTAGAAGAGTTCTACAAGGAGAATCCCCTACAGATAACCCAGGACACTGAATTTAAAAGAACAATAATAAACATGATCAAGGAATTCAACAAATTTAAAGATCACACAAATAAATCAAAGAGCTAAAAGAAGAATGAATTCACAAAAGAGATAGAAACATTGAAGAGAACTCAGGCAGAAATGAAGAAGGAAGTGCAAAACTCAAAAAGCCAACTTGAAAAAACAGGGGAAAGCCTCACTGCTAGAATGAATGAAATGGAAAAAAGAATGTCAGCACTGGAGGATAAAGTTGAAGAATTGGACCATTCAAGCAAAAATCATGGAAAATTTAAAGAAACACAGGAATGGAATATGCAAGAGATGTGGGACACCATGAAAAGACCAAATCTACAGATCATAGGAATAGAAGAAGGAGAAGAATTTCAGGTTAATGGTGTTGAGCAGCTATTAAACAGGATTGTAGAAAAAAATTTCCTGAAATTAGGTAAGACATCCCCATTCAAATACAGGAAGCACATAGAACACCAAACAGACAGGATCAGAAAAGAAACTCCCCACAACATATAGTAAAAACACTAAATGTACAGAATATATAGAGAATACTGAAATCAGCAAAAGAAAAATAACAAGTCACATACAAAGGGAAGCCCATCAGAATTACAGCTGATTTATCAATGCAAACTAAGAAACCCAGAAGAGCCTGGACCAAGGTATTTCCAGTTCTATATGACAAGAGATGCCAGCCCAGAATACTTTGCCAAGCAAAAATGTCCATTATAGTTGAGGGGGAAAGAAAAATCTTCCATGACATGAATAGCCTGAAAGAATACATGTCCATAAAACCAGCCCTTCAAAGAATACTTGAAGCAATACAGAGAGCAGAGAAAGAAACAATCATACCCTAGGGGCAACAAAAGAAAATAAGTAAAGGTATAATCCAGGAAACACAAAATTAGACAGTGAACACAAACAGCAATCAAAATGATAGAAACCAATACATATCTTTCGATAATAACTTTGAATATCAATGGACTGAACTCCCCAGTTAAAAGATACAAGCTAAGTCAAGGGATTAAGAAACAAAATCCCTCTCTTTACTGTCTGCAAGAAACCCATTTCACCTTCAAGGACTTAAGGCACTACCTTAGGGCAAAAGGGTGGAAAAGAATATTCCAAGCAAATGGCACTAAGACATAAGCAGGGGTTGCAATTGTAATATCTGACAAAATAGACTTCAAAGTAAAGGTAATAAGAAGAGATAAGGAGGGTCACTTCATTCTGTTCAAAGGAACAGTTAATCAAGATGATATTACAATCCTTAACATATGTGCACCAAACTCTAGTACACCCAAATTCATATAAACAATACTACATGACTTTAAGACACAGATTAACCTCAACTCAGTAATAGCAGGGGACGTCAATACCCCACTGTCTCCATTAGATAGGTCAAATGGACAAGAAATAAACAGAGAGACATCTGAATTAAATGATACCATACATCAAGTGGACCTAACAAACATCTTTTCAAATATTCCAAAGAATACACTTTTTAATCAGCACCCTTTGCAACTTTTACAAAAATTAACCACACAATGGGCCACAAAATAAACCTCAACAAATACAAAAAATTGAAATAATTCTTGCATTATATCAGACCATGCAATAAAGCTCAAAATCAACACTGGACATAGCGCTAGTCACTACATGAACTCCTGGCGATTGAACACAGACTCCTAAATAATGAGTGGGTCAAAGGAGAAATTAAGAAAGAAATAACAAAATACCTGGAATTCAATGAAAAGGACAATACAACACAACACAACCTCTGGGACACATTAAAAGCAGTCCTAAGAGGGAAATTTATAGCTCTAAATGCCTAAATTAAAAAAATAGTAAGAGTCCAAATAAATGACCTAATACTGCAACTCAAGGCACTGGAAAGACAAGAACAAATGAAACCCAAACCCAGCAGTAGAGAAAAACAATAACAAAAATCGGAGCAGAAATTAATGAAATAGAAGCAAGCAAGCAAGCAAACAA
This sequence comes from Nannospalax galili, assembly GCF_000622305.1. Taxonomy (NCBI): domain Eukaryota; kingdom Metazoa; phylum Chordata; class Mammalia; order Rodentia; family Spalacidae; genus Nannospalax; species Nannospalax galili. The sequence goes on from NW_008348789.1 coordinate 1,256,812, forward strand.
ACAAACAAACAAAAACCAATACAAAGAATCAATGAATTTAAGAGGTGGTTCTTTGAAAAGCTAAACAAGCTAGAATGACCCTTAGCCCAGTTAACCAAAAGAAAGAGCAAATCCACATCAACAAAATCAGAGATGAAAGGGGAAACATCACAACAGACACCCAAAGTATCTAGACCATTATAAAGGAATATTTTAAAAGCTATATGCTACTAAATCTGAAAATCTAAAAGAAATAGATGGATATCTGAAATCATGAGAAATACCATAACATATAAGGAAATTGAAACAGTAATACAAAGCTTCCCAACTAAAAAAATCCTAGGACCAGATGGATTTGCAGCAGAATTCTACCAGACATTTAAAGAAGACCTTCAACTAATACTACTTAAATTATTCAAAATGATAGAAACAGAAGGAGAACTTCCAAATTCCTTCTTTGAAGCCAGAATCACTCTAATACCCAAACCAGGTAAAGACACAACCACAAAAGAAAACTATAGAGCCATATCCTTAATGAACACAGATGCAAAAATCCTCAACAAAATACTTGCAAACCACAAATCCTCAACAAAATACTTGCAAACCACATACAGACACACATCAAAAAGGTCACTCACCATGATCAAGTAGGCTTTATTCCAGAGTTGCAGGGCTGGTTCAATATACGCAAGTCAATAAATGTCATTAATCATATAAATAGACTCAAAGACAAAACCACATTGTCATCTCAATAGATGCAGAAAAGGCTTTTGACAAAATTCAGCACGCTTTAATGTTCAAAGTCCTAGAGGGAATTGGACTGGAGAGAATATACCTCAATATAATTAAAGCTATATACAACAAACCTATAGCCAACATCATTCTAAATGGAGAAAATCTGGAAGCATTCCCATTAAAATCAGGAACCAGACAAAGATGTCCACTATTTCCACTCCTTTTCAACATAGTGCTTGAAACTCTTGCTAGAGCAATAAGACAGGAGAAGGAAATTAAAGGAGTACTAACTGGAAAAGAAGAGGTCAAGGTATAACTTTTTGCAGATGATATGATACTATACCTAAGAGGTCCCAAAAGCTCCACCAGAAAACTCCTAGAACTGATTAACACTTCAGTATAGTGGCAGGTTATAACATCAATCTACAAAAATAAGTAGCCTTTCTATACACCAATAACAAGCAATTGGAGAAAGACTACAGGGGAATGCTCCCATTCACAATTGCTGCAAAAAAAAAAAAAAATCTTGGAATAAATCTGACCAAAGACACCAAAGATCTCTACAAGGAAAATTTTAAATTGTTAAAGGAAGAGATTGAGGAAGACACCAGGAGATGGAAGGACCTCCCATGCTCGTGGATTGGAAGAATTAATATTGTGAAAATGACCATCCGACCAAAATATAGATTCAATGTAATCCCAATCAAAATCCTCATGACATACTTCACAGAATTAGAAAAATACCATCCTTAAATTTGTATGGAAGCACAAAAGATGACAGATAGCTAAAGCAGCCCTGAGTACAAAGAGCAATGCTCGGGGGATTTCAAAGTATACTACAGAGCTATAGTCATAAAAACAGCTTAGTACAGGCACAAAAATAAACACAGATAGATCAGTGGAACATAACTGAAGATCCAACCTGAGTACATGCAATTTCAGACCATCCTTAAATTTGTATGGAAGCACAAAAGATGACAGATAGCTAAAGCAGCCCTGAGTACAAAGAGCAATGCTCGGGGGATTTCAAAGTATACTACAGAGCTATAGTCATAAAAACAGCTTAGTACAGGCACAAAAATAAACACAGATAGATCAGTGGAACATAACTGAAGATCCAACCTGAGTACATGCAATTTCAGCCACCTGATATTTGAAAAAGGTGCTGAGAACACACAATGGAGGAAAGACAGCATCTTCAACAAATGGTACTGGCAAAATGGGATCTCCACCTGTACAAGAATGAAACTAGATCCTTATCTTTCATGTTGCACAAAAGTCAACTCCAAATGAATCAAAGATCTCACTGTGAAACTGGAAACCCTGAAAGTATTAGAAGAGAATATTGTGAGTAACTTACAAGATATAGGTGTAGGAAAGGGTTTTCTAAATCAGACAGAAGTTGCTCAGGAATTAAAGTCAGCAATCAACAAGTCGGACTTCACTAAACTAAAAATCTTCTGTACAGCAAAAGAAACAATCAAAAAAGTGAAGAGAAAACCCACAGAATGGGAAATAATCTTCACCAGTGAACATCTGACAGAGGTTTAACATCCAGAATATAAAAAACTCAAAAAACAAAGAATCAAGAAACCAAATGACCCAATGAGCATATGGGCTAAAGATATAAACAGAGAGTTCTCAAAGGCAGAAATAAAGATGGCTAAGAAACATCTCAAAAAGAATTCAACATCGTTAGTAAGTTGGGAAACGCAAATGAAAACCACCCTAAGGTATCATCTTACCCCAACCAGACTGGCTAGGATCAAGAGAACAAATAATATCAAATGCTGGCGAGGATGTGCAGAAAGGAGTATGCTCATTCACTGCTGGTGGGATTGCAAACTTGTGTAACCTCTATGGAAAACAGTGTGAACTCTTAAAAAAAACTAAAAATGAACCTACCATATGACCTGGCTATACCATTCCTTGGCATACACCCAAAGGACTCATCCTATTGTAGAGACACATGTACAACCATGTTTGTTGCCGCTCTTTTCACAATAGCTAAGAGATGGAAGAAACCTAAGTGCCCCTCAACTGCCAAGTAGTTAACAAAAATGTGGTATATTTACACAATGGAGTTCTATTCACCAGTAGAGAAAAGTGAAATAATGAAATTTGCGGGTAAATGGATGGATCTAGAAACTGTTATACTAAGTGAAGTAACACAGACTCAGATAAACAAATGACATATGTTCTCCCTCATACTTTTATCCTAGCACCAAATCCTTTTAAAATTCCATGTCATTTTAATAAGATGATGCTATACACCAGTCCCTTCTGCATGAACTACCTACCATCATCAGGACTTCAGCTGAACATGAATGCTAAACATAGTCACAATTGGGCTTGTTAACAGTCATGCTCATTCATTAAAGGAGGGCAAAGCAGGGTCATTGGACCCTCACCAGATTATCCAGCCACTCTTCACATCCAACTGTGTGTAATTTGACCCTAATCACACATTGCCTCCTGGATTTGGAGAGGACTAAACTATACAATCTGGGGAAGGCTAGGAAGAGATGGTACGACCCATGCTGGGTAAAGCCTTTCCCTTGTGCATACCCTCAGGTCATGCATACACCTCAGCAACTCCTCAGTTGTTTCAGTAAGTAAGCTCAGTAAATTCATTGGTTCCCCAGTAAAACTTTAATCAAACATTGGTTTGACACTAGAACCTTAAAAGGAAATAAGCTTTGCTTAGTATCCCCAGGAAAAGAAGTCCCACAACAGATGGAAAATTTATTTGTTAATGATATTATGTGTCTTAATTATTTACAAAAAAAGAAAATGAGAATGGAAAATATGTTAAAAGGATATGGGAATGAACATATTTTCCAAAATAAACAGAAAAAAATGAGAATGCCTAAACAAGTGATGAAGATCTGTTTAGTTTTGTTATGCTATATAAAGGATGACATTAAAAATAATATACACATAATCTATGGTCAGAGTCTAGTCAACTAGTTTAAGGAACAAAATATGCATCTAGCCAAGTTTTATCTGAGTAGCTTTGATTGTTACCCAAGCCTTAACTACATAGTACATGATAATTAAAAGTATCAGACTGGTGGAACTAAACTTATTGGATGTTTAACAGTGATAGTTTGAGTCCTGTACTAATGTGGTCAGATGGACTTAAAGGACAGTTTTTGTCCCTTGCCCTCCAAGGTTGACTAAGTTCTAGGGGACTATGGAACATCTCCCAAAATGTCCTGTAACTGTGGTGAGTCTCCTGTCCTCTTGTTCAGGGAAGACATGGAGACCCCATGAAATGTGCTTGAACCAGTGTCGAGTTTACAAAGAAGAGGGTCAACTCAGAAGAAACATCTCATTCTTGCTTCCAAGTGAAGCCAGATATGATTGAGCAGGACCTTTGACTTATCTTCACATAGATGGAACTGGTAAAAAAGAGGAGCCAGAAGCTCTCCCAAGCCCATGTGACCCCTGAGGAACAGATCCTCAAGTGACCATTAAGAGTAAAAATTAAATTGGTGTATTTGGGCCAACTGTATGGTCTTAAACACCCAAAAGGAAAGTATAACCAAAGGGTAAAGTCATCAGTATATTTAAGAGTTCAAGCAATTACACTTTCCAGATATTAGGCTTAAGTCTATATAAAAAGTTATTCAGACAATTATTTCTCATTGAATTTGTTTCTTACCAGAAAGTGATGCTCACATGTAAGACTTCAAATCTTGGTCTCCAGTACTGTAGTGCCCACCTGTAGCTAAGGGAGACAACCAGCTCTTGTTGTAAAATGATGGATAAATTTGTTTTTACCCCCTATCTAGAAGCCTTTGAGAGGGAACTGACACTCATTCTAACCAGTCCAACAGCTATCATCATACCTGAAAGCAAATCCTGAATCCATCAGTCTAGAGTCCAGCCTTGGAAGACAAAAGAAAAATGAGGAGGAACCCAATAGAGGGATGCTGTTGGAAGCCCTTGTCAAGAAATCCAATGGACTGTCATATGAACATTTGAAAATTGCCCTGTTTGTTTTTCTGTTTCCCTGTCTAGAACTTGTAATGGTAATTACTCTTGCCTTTACTTCTCCTTCACATCTCCTATTCACAATTCAAGTACTTTCTTTTCCCCTTAGAGATGAGAGTTATGCAATTTGGGAGTCTTTTAGATAGACCCACCGAACGAGTACTCCAATTGCCTCACCCTGTGTCCCTGTTCAGCATGGAAGAAGCCAGAGTGGTCTGTGTCCCTATTTCCTATTGGCAGTTTGGGTAACCCCTTCAGAGCATGTTGTGATAAGAATAGGAGGTAGGAATTGGCTAGGCAGTTAGGGTAAAAAGACCCTAAAGAAAAGTAGCCAGTTTCTTGGCTAAAATTCAAAATGTCCTTGGGCCTCTTAGCAACATACTCTGTTACGAAGGCCAAAAATGTCAAAGGTATTTGGGAACTTGTACCTAACCCTTAAATGATTTTAGGGTTACCTCTTCAGAGGGGGCAATGTTAGCATTGCCTAAAGCCCCATAAATCAAAGAAAAGAAAAAGAATGGAGAATCTTTCAAA
>NW_008348789.1:1262068-1267514 GCF_000622305.1 Nannospalax galili
TAGCTGCGAACCTGGGTCGAAAGCAGTCAGTGCTCTTAACCACTGAGTCATCGCTCCAGCCATACACATTTGTTGTTGTTTTGTTTTGTTTTGTTTTGTTTTGTAATACACTAGCTACCCTTCTGAGATTTGCCAATATTTTGATATTTGAAATCATGTTTTTTTTGTTTTTTTTAAGACAGGGTCTCTCTCTAGTAATAGCTGACCCGGCACTCATGAGCCCAGACAGGCTTCAAACTCACAGAGATCCACCTGCTTCTCCCTTTAGTGTGCTGGAAATAAAGTTATGAGCGATCATGCCTAACTTTTAAAATCATTTTTAAAAACCATTGGAATAGTATGGAAGAACTCAGAAGCTTTAAAATAAATTTTAACCTTGCTAATCTCACAGTTTCTCCTTAACCCCTTTTTAATAAAGTGCAGTGCCATTTTTCAATGAGATGGCAAGTATGTTTTATATATATGCATAATGCAGTCTGTGTTAATGTGTATTGATTACCCAGTGATGGGATGCCAGGATGTTGGAATTTTACCAACATCCCTATACCCCTAGTGACCCTATACAATGACTCTTCTTACATTCCCTCTCATTGTTTTCATTTTCTTTTTAAATGGAACAAAGACAGCATAGTTTTCCCTATGTCTTTATGGTTCATGCACCCTGGCATTAACAAGTTAAAAAGTCATGGTTTAACAAAGGAAAATCTAGAAAGCAGTTACATCAACAGATTTGTAAGTCTTTCACTTCTGCTTTGGAGAAACTGCAGGGAAATCAATACCTTCCTTTGAGTGGAATGATCTAGCTGCTTATGAGAAATTTACATCTCCCTGACAGGCACTTTGTAAGGTCTGGTTCACCTGGGTCACAGGAGTCCAAGTAATTTGCATCTTGAGAAATTTTTCTCTGTCCCTTACCTACTCGCATAAAGGAAGATTGAACTTGGTCATAAAGAGGAGCTCATTACATCTCAGCTGAGAAGAGTAATTTTGTAGGTGTTCTGACAGAGCAAGAGTATCATATAGTGATAATATTTTCTCACAGCTCTTCAGACCTATGCACATACCAAGAAACAGAAGTAAAATTCACAGAGGCACTCTTGAAGCTTTTTAACTGTATTTTCCAAATGAAATTTGAAGCCTCCTATCAAGGTCATTGAAATATGAATTCCTATGTGTATGTGGATTACTTGACAACAAATCTATGAGGCAAACGTATTTAAGTTACCTCCTATAAAACCTAAAAATAAGCTCTTCTATATTTTACTCTGCCCTTTAAAATTTGCAAAATGTTAATACCAAATAGATGCTAATATAATATAATATAGTTCCAGAAAATAATTCTTGGAATGTATTTTTCTAGTAATGAACTAAGCACAGATAAAAATATATAAAAATCAAGTAGTCACTTTTGAAATATTATCAAAATAAAAATGTAACAGAATATTATAGTTAAATTTTTAGTATACCTATTTGAATATTTCGCCTATAACTCTGTGGTTATCAGTCAAATCACATATTTGGCAAAGTTTGAGATCTAGTTCATTCCAATATTTTCTCTCCAAGTTAAAGCTTATAATGAAATTCACAGTGCCTACAATGAGGTTATTCTTCTAGTATTAAAGAAAAATATTTTCTATGTGTAATTGAAATATATTATTCCATTTTTCTTTGTTGTAGTTAACTTGGTATTTGAAACATGACTTATAAAATACATTACAACATAAATTTTAGAATAGGATTGCATATTGATTTCATTGCTTTTCTCTTTCTAACTTGGGATAACTCTCTTTTAAAAGGATTCCATTAATTTATAGTGAACTCAAATATAAATGACTCTAAGTATTAGTTATGGTTCTTGGAGGCTGCTCAGCATATCTTGTAAGTTTTCGAGAATAGTACTGGTCATAGCCACCATTTGGAAGGTTTAAAAATGCCTTTACTTATATTATATGCATACTTCAATCACCATTTTGCACACAATAAACCAGATAATATTAACTGAATGTTTATTACAACCCAGTTGTCTTATTAACTCATTAATAGATACTTCATTCATTTTTATTAAGTACACAGATAACCATTTTAAGATTCTGATAGCATAGCGGCAATGCACCACCTTGTTCTTACATAATGAAAGAAGAATGTCCCACTGGGTAAAATAATAGATTATGTGTGTGTTCCTTAGAATCGTCATGGAGGTAATTCAGCATCGTTTAGAGAAAATTTCTAAATCTCCTGACTCATGCATTATATCTTATGGCTTGCTTTCCTATAATTACCTCGTGTAACCCTTTAGTTTAATACCATTATTATGGGACACAGTTTTTTTGTATGATAACCATTCCTGCTCAATTAAAAGCAGTGTCACTCAGAAAAGTTACAATGTAATACAGAATTTCCTGCTTTCCCACTTAAGGATGAAAGGGCAATTGCCATGCCACTCTTTTTGTTGTGTAAGGTACTATAGTCATATAAAGCTTATAAAACAATATTTATTATTATGTCCCCTCAGTTTTGAAAATTTGTGGCAATAGTAGCTTTATCCATTTTCTATAAATTCATTGAATAAAATGAAACTTCATTGTTTAAAAGTTTGTGTACAGTAATATTGCTGGTAATATATCTACTATACTTTACTATATACAGGTTTACTGACAGGACTATAGGTTTTCCAGAGAAGACTTTATAGCAGCTCTGAATTTAAAGTACAAAAAATAGAGGAGGGATGTCATGGGCAAAACGCAGGCATAGTAACAGATCTTCAAAATCTAAACTATTTTGATGCACACTACTCAACAACCAGGGAAGAGGGAGAGTGACATATGGAAAATGGTACATAAGAAAGAAAGTATAAAGAAAACAATGCTTCCAAAGCATGTTTAAGAAGAGCAGTTGTTATCCAACTGTCTGCATGTTCAAAATAACTAGGCTTTCTCTTAACAAGCTTTCTAAGATAACAAGATTATGTCTATGACTCCATGCATTTGTGCTAAGACAATGTAGTCATTTTAATCATAAAATTGCAAGTGAATGTAATTTTCTCATAAATCATATATTTATATGTACCAAATTTTTCTCTGGGTAAGTTTATCAAGATCATATTATTTCCTGTATGATATATATTAGATAATCACATTAGTAGTTAGTAAATGGCTAGATCAAAAAGGTAAACTTCAGTAGAACATATCTGCTAGATGGTTATAAATATAGTAAAATCAAGTTTTTCATGAAGTGTTTCACATTGTTGGATAATTTATGAGCATAGCCAATTACCCACTTCTGAAAAAACAGAATTTTCATATATATAGTCAAAAGAAAGTTAAAACTTGTCTGTTTATGTGTGTGTGTGTTTGTGTGTGTGTATGTGTGTGTGTATGTGTGTGCATGTGTTAGAATTCCCTAACATGATTTTATAAGCAACAAATACTAAGATAAAAATAATGATAAAAGATGTGCAAGAATTATGAAAATTGAAAAATCATTACTTCTATGTTATAATATTTGCTTTTTGTACTGTGCAAGCTTAATTAGCACTTGTTCTAAATACTTCTGTAATTATTCAAAGACAATTCATTTCAGTAAGTTTCCATCATTTGGTAAAGAATGTCCAGAGCCAAAATCAGATCCTTCTTATAGTCAGATTTCCACAGTAATATTTACTTATGAAGATAATCCATACAGAGGAAATTATAGCCACCTCTGTTACGCATGTTTCCCACATGTCTTCTCCTTTGCTAGATGTTTTCACAACCTCTCAATATATATTTTCATTCACCAACAATAGCTTCCCTACTCTTGTGAGCATGGATCAAACAGAAGAATATTATTTTCCAGTAAATACTGTAAACCTAGTAAATCTTTTTTTCAGATAAGAAAGTATACATGGGAATTGGCATGACCTGTTAGAAAAAAAATCTAGATGGATAGAAATGTGTTTCCTAGACTGTTAAAACGTCTATAACAAAATATTATAAACAGTAGCTGTGCCAGGAAGTCTTCCATTGTTACCTTTAATGGAAGATCAAAGGTCTTACACCTCTTTGAATACATTTCTCCCTCAGGATCTCCCCTGCCCCAATTTGTTGCAGAACTTCTATGTTAACATTTTCATCTCACTTTATGACAATATCTCTGACCTTCGTTTTCCACTTTTCTCCCCATAATACTCTCTAGTAGCACTGTAAAGGACTAGTTGGAAAGTTGGTACGATCATGTCATTCTTTTCATTTAGCAACTTGAAAGGCCCCAGTATTTCCTCCAGGATGAGAGCCAAAGTCCAAACTACAGCCTCCAAAGCTTCACAGCATAGGTCCCTAAATGCATTCCCTGGCAATCTCTCCCTACTTTCTTCTTTCATACACTAGTGACCGGTTGTTCCCCGTTATTTTGGTATGTTCTTGCTGTTCTTTTCATGGATGTATGCAAGGACAATACCTTCGGGACCTTTGTGTCTATACTGAAGCTGTTTTCTCAATTTGTGGCTCTTTGATGACTCTATTCAAAATTGCAGTCACAGTGACTTCCCCAACATTAAGCCACTCCAAACATGTGTGATCTGTACTCTTACTGAGTTGTTTTTCTTTTCTGTATCAATTATCACCTTCTTCCTATAATTAATTACTACTTCCTTTCTTACGTTGCTAGAATAAAAGTTCCAGAAAAGCAAGCATATTATTCATCTTTTTGATTCACTGATAACTTCCAAACAAAACACAAGGGAACACGGTACATTTTAAATATTGTTGAATGCATCTGTAAATGTAGAGGAATGAGGAGCTGATTTATACTAGACATCTGATCATCTCCTGATTAGATATTATCATTTATTTTCCTTGCCCTTATCATATGGAGGGTAACTTTCTTAGAACACCTTTTACCTGAACATTTTTTCTCTTTTAACATTAGCAGTAATCAAAACTTTCAAGCATTTTGATAAAAGTATGTTAAACATCAGTCAACTAGAAAAAATCTGAACAATAACCATTTTATAATCATATGTTATATAGCCAAACCTTTATATGTATAATTAAGTAAATTATGCAAAAATATTCACATACGCTTTCAAAATATTTTGGCAGACAAACTGTATATAGCAGTATATTAGTGTGTAATCATTATAAGGAAGAGCTCTTTTATTCGTATAATGATGGGCTGTTATCTGGCATACATTTTGAATTCAAACTTTATTTTTGAAAATCGTTTTCCCCTAGAAATGTATGCTCTTTGATGCATAAGATAAATATTATAACCAAGAGAGACTGAAAAATCATTCATAGTTGAATTCTTTGAATAAACCTATGTAAATATCAACTTCTTGAGCTGCACAAGAACCTTGAGTTGTTATACATCAGTCCCTATGTTTTTATATGAAAACATTTCAAAAAGCATATACATTTTTACTGAAATGTAAAATATGAGTCCAAAACATTACTAGTCACACTTTGTA
>NW_008348789.1:1267537-1277039 GCF_000622305.1 Nannospalax galili
TATTGACATGCAGTCTCTATATAGCACAGAATGACCTTGAACTCAGGATCATCCTGCCTCTGTCACTTAATGGTAGGACTCAAGGGATGCACCATCCTCAGCATACATGTACCCTTCATGGATACGAAACATACATAGAGATGAGAAGACAGTGACCTCAATTTGTTTATATTGAACATATTTCAATCAGCAGGAGAAGGTGAAAAATAGGAATGGGTATGCTTTAGAGGCAATGTGTGAAAATCTCTGTGTTTATATTCTGAGGGCTGCTAGTCACATGAATGATTTTAAGCAGCAGAATATATAAATGTCAATCAAGTAAATCATTCACAACAGCCAATGACTTGCTGAAAGAAAGATACTCCTGGGAATTGGAATGACCTTACACTGCCAAACCAGAGCGGATTGAAAAGTTTAATGCCATGGACAGATTTTGACAGTGGTAATGGTGTTGGTGTCCTTGGCTTGTTCCTACTCTAGGGAGTTATAACTTTAAAAGCTTTGATTTTTGTTTGTCATGACAAGTTCTTCAAATATATAGCTTTTTGGACTCAATGTCTCTGGCATGCCCCATTTCTCTCCTCTAGGTGTGGAATAAACCATAAAAAAAGAAAGCATAGCAATATTTCTTTATAAAAAACATAATTTAAAATTGTAATTATACCTGGTACATCTAGATTCTATCAATACATACTAATATATACTGACAATGATATTGGTATGAAAACTAAATCTCATTTTACATAGGTGTGTTAATTAATTTTCATTAATAAAATAAAAATGGTATAATTCAGGTGCAGAAATTATCCCAAGATGGGGTCAACCCATAATTTTGGGCTTCAGGTTCAGGTACCAAATTACAATGGTGGGAAGTGAATGATGTAGCAAATTATTTCCTTATTTGCTAGAAAGAAAAGTAATACAAGGAAGGGGTCAGGTTCCTAAAATTCTTCTCAAGTGCACAACCTCAACATCTAAAGACTCCCACTTCACAAGGTTTAGCCACATCTCACAGTACCATCCTGTGGATTTGTCTTTATCGTGGACCTTGGAGAAACTTTCAAGATCCATCTTTGTCATCGGCTTGATACCTTCTATCATGAATTCCATATATCACTCCTCCAGGCCTTTTTTCATTTAAAAATTGAAGTTAAGCCCTAAAAATACACACTTCATTATGCTATTTTTCAGTGTATATTTTATTGAAGTTTTGTGCATTTTATACATCTTGAATATATTTAGACCCCTCCCCCATTTATACCCCATAGTCCTGCTTGCTGACATATAAACATATTGTGACAAATAAAGATTTGATACTTTTTCAGTCATCTTGACCTTCACCTCTCTCACCAGCATTAGAATGAATACATTTCACTGAAGTTTTATAAGATCACCATTTCATTCCCAATGCATATAACTGTTCCCTATGTAACTGTGCACCCCCCCATCTCTATCTTCTTTCAAATTATGGTCACATAATTGTGAAATATACACAAATGTCATGAATGTCCGTTTGTTCTGTTTGTAATGCCTTTCAGCATTTTGGAATAATGGGCTGTATGTTTATGTATATGTGTGTATATGCATGTGTGTGTACTAATTTTGAAAGAATCACAAATACAAATTCTGTAACTGCTTATGTCTCCTCTTTTATTATTACTCAGGTACTCTTCTCTAAATACATGCATTTAAAAAATAATCCCACAGTTACATGATAATTTTCCATCTAATATGACATCTATCTATATTATAATTGTTCATGTATTTTGCTATCATTAGAAACCATCAATGGGCTTTGCTATCCTAAGCTGCTTGAAAGGAGTCATTTAATCTTAAACAGATTAATTGGTCTGCATTAGAGTCTAACAAAGGTAGTGTGTTAAACACTCATGATAATGTTAATACACATCTCTTTTGTTTTTCACATTATACTAAAATTAAGAGGCAAGAATTAAATTTTGGCTTTTTTTTCTGTGTCTTTTACTTTTTAATATTTTTCTATCCTGACTGTCCTTGAAGCTTTCACATATGAATCCATATTGTTTGTGCTGAACATTATTCAAGTACTGACTTGAGTTATGTAGTTCAATGTCTGATATATGTTTTACATAAACTAAAGGGCCTAATATATTCCTTCTAAGAGTAATCAAGGTAAATAATGTGTGCATGAGGCAATACAATGAAAAAATAAATATGAAAAAGAGACAGCCACACTCACCATGAGGCACACATCTCTTCCTTGGTGACCCCCGTTGACAATACCACATTTCATTGAAGAGGAGGAAGGCTCCTTTCTCTGTCAGCTTAGAAGGCAGTAGCACTCTCTGGGATACCTTTGAGTCTCTGGGATGCCTTTGACTCCTCTGTTCCTATCTACTCTTCTGCTTCATAGTTCACCCAATTTCCTTTTCTGTAATTTGCCTATTCAGATAGTGTGTTGTTTTAGACATTGTTTTCTCTCTCTCTCTCTCTCTGTCTCTCTATCTCACTGTCTGCCTCTCTCTGTTTTGCTTTCATATTGTCTCTGAATTCTTCTGTATCTATTTCTGTTTGTGCATATAGTCATCTACATGCATTTCTACAGGCATACACAGTTTAAAATTCACTTTTTTTCACTTTATCCTCTTCTACACAGAGAGACAGAGACAGAGACAGACAGAGAGACAGAGATACAAAGACTGACTTCATTTCTACTTTATAAGCTGAACTCATTTCTGTTCACTTTAGCCTCTTCTACACACACACACACACACACACACACGCACACACACACATACACAGAGACAGAGAGACAAAGAGACAGAGACTGACTTCATTTCTACTTTATAGGCTGAACACATTTCTCTTCTGCTCTCTTGAATAGTAAAGTATCAATCACACTAACCCACTTACTGAGTCAAAGTTCTTGCTTACAGTCAAAAAACCTCCTAAGAGTCTAAAAATGAACAGTCTTATTCATAATGATGACAGCATGCATTTGATTTGCATAGAAGCTTTTCAGTCAAACTGTTTTGCAGCCCAGTTAGACCTCTGACTGCAGGAATGCTTACAGAATTGTTTAAATCAATGACCTTGGAAAGCCTCACAATCACCTCATTCTGAGAAAATCACAGGTGAAAGGAAAAAAAATCTACATCTAGCATTCTGAAATCTAATTATACCCGTGATAGGCATTATTTCTCAGGGCTGAAACTGTGGCTGTATTATATGGTGCAATGGGAAAGGGTAAAAAAGAAATTGTTTTGCAGGTGGACATCACTGATTCAGCACAGTGTTAATTGCTTTATATATAATATTTCCTTTTTATTTCATGCCATATATTTTTACCCTTCAGTTACTCTGTCTGAAAGAATTGGAGGTCTAAGAAAATGAATTCACTTGTTCATTATCATAAATTTAGGAGGTAGTTATAATTGGGACTAACCTGAGAGCTAAGGGTACCAAAAGTATGTCTCTTTATCCTTGTAAATACATCTTTTCCATCCACCTGTCCCAATACTTACAAGATTCTATGAGAATTTCATTTCCTTATGAAACAATTCTTAACATTATTAAAATTTTATCGATTATAATAATCAGCTATACTTTTATTTTCCCTCACAATCTTTGATTATTTTTTCAAAAGCTTAAATTTAGAAAATTCTACATGTGAAAAATATAAAAGAACAACATTCACATAATGGTACATAACTGAATGTCACAAAACTTAGTAAAGAACTGTTTTGGGTGAGGACTGAAAACAGCCATACCTGCTTGTCTTGAAAGTATTTCATCAAAATCAATATTCCAAAGCAAAAAGACAATAATATTGTGAAATTGTTCTGATATTTCTCATCAGTTTTGGGAACTGAATGTATTGAATAATAAAATTGACTTTGGATCCTAATGACTAGTCTTTGCTAAATATTATAGCTGAGTTCTTTGGTAATATTTTACTTTTTGACATTTATAAAACCTTGAGAATATCTCTAAATTATAGATCTTACTAGCCCCAGTTAAAGACATATTTAAATGAGGGGTACTTTCTTAAGTTTCAAAACTTTAAGAGGTTAGAAATAAAGTGACAAGTCAACTGATATTTAATTTTTTTTTCAAAATCAGTAAATTGACCCTACTATCATTTTCCTCCAAACAGGGATGATCTGAATTTGATGGTCCTGCTTAACATTGTGCATTCCAACACTTAGCCATAGAACTACTCACTGATTTTTAAATATGGGAACTGCTAGAATAGTCTTTGTGATAATCATGATGCTAATACGATTTTTTCTTAACTGTCCATTCGATTGAAATATAAAATTAGCATTTACTTTGTTTTACTCATCTTGTTAGTAACTCCTGTTAATTAAAAATTTTAATTAAGCTACAGTTGCTAGAACTTCACTCTAAGTTTTTAGAATTTCATATAATCAAAAATAAAAAAACTGTGTGTAAGTGTATGCTTGAAAATAGATGCTGTCTGAACAGCATGAACGCTTGTTCTTGCCCTTTTTGGCAGTTAAAATTAGATATACTTGCATACCACATGGAAGGGAAGAACTTAAGAATATCTAGTTCAAGGACTAGTAGGTCCATTTAACCACATTCTTGACAGGATGCCAGGCTTTTGTTTCTATTCCTAGGTACAAGTTTTAAAAAAGTAAAGTCTCTCAGATTTAGCAAGCAGCTCAGCAGTTTTGTACATCAATATCATTATCACTAATACTGATATAATAATTCTGACCTACCACATAGGGATCTGTAATATTTGATTGGGTAATGTCCATTGAGTGCTTAGCTAATTAGAATAAATATACGATCTGGCTATGAAGTGTTGTGATTATAAGATGTTGCCTTGATGTTGTATCGGTGATGGACTGCTCCATGATTAGGAGTACTTCCTGTAATAACGTGAGAGAATACATATTGGTTTAAAAATATATCCTTTGGAATACATTTAAGATTGTGACTGGGCTAAGCAAAGGACAGTAGTGTGTGTAGTTCTGCAGTTGGCAAATTTAATAATGCACGCTAGCTGCCAGGCACTATTATAAGTGCTTCATTTCTGAAATAATCTATCTGTAGATGCTATTTTCTCACTACTCATACAAAGAACCTGAGACACTGAAACTTTAATGACTGCCCAAAGCTAAACAGACAGTAAGTTGTGGACCCAGAACACAACTTGGAGGAATGACACCAGACCATCCATGCTTAACCACTCCTTTGTGCTATGCCTTATGTTTATATATATATTTATCTCTTTGATCAAGAAAGTGCGTGTGATTGATCATACATTGCCTGTTAAATGCAGTTATCTATCTCCTTGAAGATGAACCTTGCAAGCTTAGTTCAGGGGAAAAACTCACAGAAATAACTTGAAGATGGATTAAAGTACAAGCAAGGAAGGAATGGGAATGAGAAGTGGGAATGAGCTGGTTCCTTTGCACATTCTGCCTTCTCTCACTGCTTAATCCTTGCCTTGGGATATTTTCAGTGAGATCTAAATTTAGATACCCCATGTTTGAAAACACAGAAAACAAAATAAAGCAGTAGTTGATGGGGTGACATCCAGTGGAAATGAAACAAATATTTTATTCCCTAATATTTTTCAAGTCAGATGCTTTCGTCTGAAATAAAAAGTCTAACCTACTGAATTTAAATGAGAAATCCAGAGGAAAGATCATGAAATTTATATTTTGTCTTAATTTTTACATTTATTTATTTCCATGTGGGTCACACATACCATGGGATCATGTGGAGGCCAGAGTAAAACTGACAGGAGTCAGTTCTTTCCTTCCACCATGTGACTTCTGGTGATTGAACTCAGGTCATCAAAGTTAACAAAGAAGCCTTTACCCACTGCCCCATCTCTCTCATCAGATATTTAATTCTTCAAAATTGATTTTTATTGCCTTTAATTACATGTATGTGTTTCTAGAAGAGGTATATGCATGCGCATGAAGTGCCTTCAGAGGCCAGAGGTAATACTGGATCCCCTGGAGCTGGAGGTAAAGGCAGTTGTGAACAGCCTGATGTAGATGGTAGGGATGGAAAAACTGTCCCCTGAAAAAGCACTACGGGTTCCTAACTGTTTAACAACAGTCATCTTTCCAGGCCTGTGGAAATTTAATATTTAATTCAGTCCTTCAGCATCCCCACTGCGGACAAATACTCATTCCATCATCCTTTCCTCTCAGCATTCCTCACTACATGCCTTTCACTTTCCTTTGCGAATGAATGAAGCAGCTCCAACAGCCTCTTTACACACAGAGAAAAAGCATTCAGTCAACCTGTCTTCACTTTAAAGATTCTCCTGAATAATTCTTCAAATGCCTCACCTAATAAAACTTGATTACATGGTTATTCCTAAAACAAATAGCAAGAGAAATTCATCTTTCATAGATAGCTAAGTTAATAGATTCACTCTCTTCATCAGGGATTAAAGCTCAGCTTCCTTGAATCCCAG
Organism: Nannospalax galili; assembly: GCF_000622305.1. Taxonomy (NCBI): domain Eukaryota; kingdom Metazoa; phylum Chordata; class Mammalia; order Rodentia; family Spalacidae; genus Nannospalax; species Nannospalax galili. The sequence continues at coordinate 1,273,986 of NW_008348789.1, forward strand.
GGACTCATAAATGAATGTTATTTCCTGAACATAATTAGCATCCTCTACATAAGGGAGAAGGGTGTTTATTGAATGGAAAACTGTGTAGAATCTGCTCTTATTATTATATTTTACTCAGTTTTTTTTCAGTTCTTTCCTTTTCTGTTCTTAATACTCCTAAAAGAAAGTGAATTTACTTAACTGTAATTATTTAAAAATATATTAAAGTGAATTTCCAATGCAAAATGAAGGAAATTCATAGTCCAAACCTGAGTTACTACTGAACTGCATTTTCGCCTACTTCTTTAAATCTGAGGGTGATTCCCATTTCACTTTCAAGCACAAATACAAACATCACACGAGTCACTCAGACTCAACGACATTCATGTAGAAGTACATTACCTTCTAAAAATCATATTATCACATATATTAAGCATATCCACAAAGCAAATTCTGTACAATTTGCACACACTCAAGTTCTACTCTTTTTATCACCATTTATTTTTCAATGTGACAATTTTGGTGGGATGTACATACACACACATATATCATACATTCATACATGTGGACATACTGGAATTGACTAGGAACTTCTAAGTCTAACCTTCTGTGTGAGTTGTAGCAAACACTTTGAAGCATTCCATGATATTTTACAACAACAATTAACATTTCCCTTTCATGAGATGGTAAGAGGTAATTTGCACTGCTTTTATTACAGAGTGAAGTCTGTTGTGTGTTCTAGTTATTTGTATAATTATATTGTTTCTCCTACTCTACTAAGATAATAAAGGCACAGCTAACATTTACATAATGTATAATTTCACAGTATTTTCCATGGTCCAATAATTTCTTGCAGTATACTAGGTATTATATGGAAAAGAACTTCAGTAGAAAGATTTGTAGAATGCTAATCTAAACACAATTGTTGGGCATGTAAAAGTTAATATGTAACATGCCACTCAATGTGTAATGGCTATTTTATGCTTTACTATGCTTAAATATTTGACCAAGTATCAATATTCATTAAACTCTTAGCAGGGCTATCATTTGGAGATATAAAACCCAGTTAATATTATGCTTTAAAGACACAAAATGCTTTCAATATATTTTATTTGATCCTGAGTGCAGATAGATCAAGAACAGATACTATTAATATTCTTTAGACATGAAAAATGATGTTAAAATATGGCACATAATTTGCTCTGAAAATTCAAAATAAAATGTGTTTAAATTGTGCTGTCCAAATTTTAGTATTCTTTAGAACACATCTTTATCACTATTTACTTTTGGGTTCCTTTAACATTTAAGGTATTGCACTGTGCTTTAAAAGTACTTAAAAACTTTTCAATTCTAATTTCTTGTAACTTAATAATAGTTATTAGATTAAGAAACATGCAAGCAACAGATGTAACAGTGTGGACAGTATTTTTTACACATGTGGATCTAGTAAAATAATTTTTGCCTCATTTGCTGAAGATCCTTTGGCATGTCCCACAACTTGTCAAAATGAAATTAATTCATCTAATTTTCTATCAAATTTAAAACTCCAGAATTTTTTGAGAAATCAGTTATAAATCATGAATTGGAAAATCAGTTCTGACATAACTCTAGGTAAGGAATGGGATGATTAATCCCAACCATAATGAATATAAATGGAGCTCTACCTGTTCTATTAAATGAACCACAGGAATTAGTCAATACCATTTATCTTTAGGACAAGATTGAGCCAGTGTACACTAGAAAAGACTTTATTAATGTTGATTTGTAATTAGCAAAGTCGTACAAAAGCTGGTCATGAGCATTAAAAAATTAAAAATTATGTTAATATATAACCATAATGTACTTGGTATTGATCCTGAGCAAAGTTATAGGATTTGATCTAATATTTTAAAACTACTCTTGATTTCATTTTTTTCTAAGTATATAAGATACTCAGTACCATATCAAAGTTCTAATGACTTTATTGAGTTTATTAGTTTTCTTCTTTCACCATAATGTTTTTAAAATGTTCTACATATACTTACCCAAACTTAAACTGAAAGTTTGACATCAATATTAAAATATGTACTATCACAAGTCATGTAACTTCTTATGAAAATATCTTTTCTCAAAAAAACTAGATTATTCAATTAAATGGAAAAATAACTTTATGGATTTTCTTTAAAAAAAAGTCAGCTCTTCTGTTCAGGCTGAGTAGACCCTCTGATCATGCTTAGCTTAAAAGATTCAGTAAATGTAACAGATACTCAAATTTCCTAATGTTTCATTAGAAAGCAGTTTGCTTGCTCCCAGGCATAGAGAGAAAGTGAAAAGTTGTTTAAAGCCAAACACAGTAGCTTATCTTCAGCTATAAAGTTATTCTGAAAGCATACACAAATCCAGATTATACAGAAAAATTGGGTACCTAACCATTTTGAAAACCTGAGAGTTTATTAAAATAATGGAAAATACATAATCCAAACCAAAGACATACTTTTTTCATAGAATATTCCTAAAAGGGAGATTTCTAAAACTGCCATATATGCCGGTCAAGCTGCAATAAAAAATGGAAACACTAATGACAGAATGCAGTTGGCTAGGTTTGAGGGGTGAAATCCGGACCACCGTGCTTGCTCAATTTTCCATCCTTCAGCGATTTATAAAGAAAATTGACTCAGGTCAGAAGAATTAGATGAAGAAAGACAATATGACACAGTCTTATCTCTGAAACTTTCCACTTTAAACAAGAACTCTTCCTCAGCCTGGCACTGCCCGTCAACACAGGGAAGCCTGAAGCCCTTCATTCCCTATAAAGTCTGAAGTGCAAGCATTTAGAGGACTGGGGTCTTCCCACAGGACTACTTCTGCTGATGACTCTCGTTAAAAGCACATCTGTGTAGATTATTGAATAACTTGACCACATTTCTTAGGGTACACATTCCTCACTGACTATTTTACATATGCAATCTATATTGTGTGTGGTGTGAGTGTCCATGACCCCTTTAACATAGGCCATGACTCATATTTCACTTTTTTGGCAAGAGCTTGAGGTTTTACTTTAAACAAAAGATTCAAAGACATTTAAACATCTAATCT
>NW_008348789.1:1278206-1308828 GCF_000622305.1 Nannospalax galili
TATATATATATGAAGAGACTTTACTTTTGATTTACTATTTTATTGGGTCTGAATATTGCTTTTGTAACAACTAAAGGTAGTTTCAATTTCTTCATTTAGGAATTAGTGACTGAAAAGCTTGGTCATAGATATTGGAGGCACTATCATAGACCTTGGTCTGTTGGAATAAGGAAAAAAATGAGAAGTCCACCTGCTGCATCACATAATACTCTCATACTCTTGGAGATAAAACCCAGAGAAGGCCTGACACATCAATTCTTCCCTCTCCAAACCTTAATACTTTTCTTAGCTTTATTAATATCTTATGAATGTGCATGAATGTCAAACACACAATTTGACAGCTTTTAAAAAGATATCTTAATAAGGGCCTGGCGTGGTGGCTCATGCCTTTAATCTCGGCACTCGGGAGGCAGAGTCAGTTGGATCTCTGTGAGTTAAAGGCCAGCCTGGTCTACATAGTGAGTTCTAGGACAGCTGGAGCTACAGGGCGACCTTGTCTCAAAAAGACCAAAAAAAAAAAGATATCTTAATAAACATACATCTGTAAATTCTTGATTGCAACACTAAAATAAGGCTAAAGATATGGCTTAACAGAAGAGGACTTGCTTAGCATAGGTCAAGCCTTGAATTTGATCTCAAGCACCAGGTGGATGAATGGGGGGAAGAACAAGGAATAATAAAATAATAAATATTAATACTGCTCTTGGAATACAAGATTTAGTCAGTTTTCTCATGGCTGTGAAGAATATACAGCTGACAGGTTTGGAGAAATGACTCAACAGTTGAGAGCATTGGCTACTCTTGCAGAGAACCCAGGTTTGGATTCCATCAGCCATGTGATGGCCAAAAACTGTCTATAACTCTAGTTCCAGAGAATTATATGCACTCTTCTAACCTCTGCGGACATTGCACCACATAGATGCACTTGCATACATCCAGGCAAAACATTCATACACATAAAACACAAATAAATAAAACAAAAAGATTTCTTGGCTATACTTACAGTGCCACACATGAGTCCTCTCCCATTAAGCAGGCTTTAAGTCCAATTATACAGCCCCCAAAATAACAGTGCCACTACTGCACTTATAACAGTTAGCTGTGCCAGTTATTGTTGTGGGTTGGATCAGTGACTGATTTTTCTCCTTTATCAGCTTGCATAGTTTCCTCTAAAACGATGAGAGCTAGTCTTCAGAGGGGAGGCATCCAGGTTTGTTCCAGCTCCACTGCTCCAATTCCTGTGTCCAAAGATTGTCCTGTCCTCAGTAATTGGGTTTTATCTTAAATTTGGGGGATAATAGCATGTGCTACTTTGGAAGTCTCTTGGAATACCCTAACCTACAACTTGAAGGAAGGCTTCTCCTGTCTATCTGTCACTGTGCTTCTTTTATATAGCCTTCAGTTTTACACATGAACTCATGTACAGAAATTATATGTGTATTTTTCACATACTGATATGAACTAGTACTTCTCTGTCTGGTTTTTCAGACCACTTTTGCATTATTTATTTCTCATTACTTTCTACACATGGCTGGAGAGGTCATAGATCCTAGAGAAAACGACATTGATCACATCTCTAGACAAATGTAATTTCTTAGTGAATGCTAAATATGGATCCTTGTATTTAGAGAAAAGTATGCTAGTTACCACTCATCAAAGAAGGTTCTTTTTGCAACAGGTGGAGACTATTACAGAGTTCCACAACTGGTCACACACAGAGAATACGTGTCTGTGTCTGTGAAATATCCATCCCAAGTGACATATCCACATTGGAACCTCTACACTAAAGCTCACAGAACTTAGGGGAACTGGGGGTAGAGCGAAGACTAATGCATCTCTCAACTTTCAACTTCGATGCTTCCTCATACAATAGAGGGTGATGCACACCAAAGACCACAACTGGCAAAAGTGCAGGGAGTAAGAGACTTCAGAGTGCATATCCTGGGAAAAGACAACGATATTAAACCTCACCCACTCAAGGCACAAGTATCATTGAGGAAGAGATGTTGGAAAGACTGTAAAAGCCAGGAGTAGTTGGTGACCATAAGGAAACAGAGTATTCCAGGCTTCTGGGAACTTGCTCATGTGAACTTGCAACAATGGCGACAGCATGCACAAAACCCATGTCAACTCAAGCAGACAAAAAACCATCAGAGAACTGGGGAAATGGGCAGGAGGCCCCAACCTGAGCAGAGGTACTATAGGCAACTGATCAATGCTGAGTGAGGGAGAGTTGATATTATTTAAGGGAATGAGTCTAGATAGGCTGATCAGGTTCTACTGGATGAACTCACACTGGGGAACATCTGGGTACACAAACTTGACTCAATAGGCCTTATCACATATGGATGAATGCACGGAATCTTGTGGGTGGGCTATGGGGATATGCTGGTAGGAAGGGAGTCTAAATATGATTAAGATATATTGTATGAAATGGACAAAAATTAAATATATATCTACATATATTGAATAAAAGAACGTTTTTAATTTTTTCTGAAAAAGAATATGTGGCCAGAGACACTTCAGAGAAGGATTTATTTTGGCTTGCAGTTTCAGGAAACGTAAGTCCAACAAGGTGGAGGAGGCCTGACGGCTAGCTTAGTTTGTTCTTGAAGGTCGTGCTGTGGCTTTTTCACTCCTTGGCAGATCAGGAAGCTGAGTGCCTAGTCCAAGAAACAGGCAGAACTGTCTCTCTCAAATGCTCATTTCCAGTGACATATTTTTTATCTATATTTTTATTGAGTTTTTGCAAATTTCATGTAATAGGTCTTAATGAAATTTAGATCCCCTCCCTGATTCACTCCCTCTCCCATAGCCTTTTACCTCCACCAGATTTCATGCATTCTGCCATATATATTAAGTCCTATCCCATTAAGCTTTTGTACCCCAGTGTTCCTGGGTACAAGTTCATCCACTGGAGTCTAGTCAGCCTATCAGGACTCACTCCCTTAAAGATTTACTCTCCTCACTCAGCCGTCACAAGTTGCCAATCGTCCTTGGCTATGGTTGGAACCTGCTGCTCATTTTGTCAGTTCAATGCTGTGTTTTTGTCTGATTGAGTTGGCATGGGTCTTGTGTATGCTGTCACCATTGTTGCAAGTTCATATGAACAGGTTTCCTAGTGTTACATACTTTTGAAAGTCTTCTCTCACACCTCAAAAGTTCTATAACTTCTAGAATCAGCAGCACCACCTGGGAAGCAAATATGAAACATATGCACCTGTGAGCCGCAGTCCACATTCAAATGATATAAGTGACTTGTCTCTAGAATACTCTACCTGCAATATTCTACACTTCCATGATTCCACAGGATACTTCAGAAAATAAAAATGTTTGATCTATCCAGGGGAGAAAGATTTTCTTTTATTCTTGGAATTTCAGCTGATCACAGCTTGAAGTATAGCAGAATGTGAATCCCTTTGGATTTCCGTATTTTATTCAGGTATCAGTTCAGAGCTCAGATATAAGCCAGAACACACTCTTACAGCAATACTATTCAGTGTTGGCCTCAACTGAAATGCCAGGGATAGTCTCAGATATCATATATTTAATTATTCACATGTTCACAAAGCCTTCCTTAGATTATTATGAATAATGTGTTGTGAAGAATATAACTACATTCTCATTACAAATAATAATAATTATCCTCCAGTCATAAATAGTTTAGGAAGGATACTAACCATTTTCAGAAAATTATAGTATCTACATATTTCTACATTTAATGCTATTTTTCTCTAATAAACAATGAACTTCTCTTTATATATTAGACATCTTATTAATCTATCATTGTATTCTTTATGGTTGTTAAAAGTTGAAAGTACTGGATAAACAATTTAATATTTAATAAGTATTATTTAGTTGTTATTATAAAAGTTTGAACCAATATAAATTAATAGCTCACATGTTAATCCCCCATACACAGAATAAAAAAGTCTGCATATTATCAATCATTTTAATTTGCGAACCTGAAGGGCACCTTTTCTACAGTGTTTTTGGTTCCATTGTACTAAGAGAAGACATGAAAATAAAATATTGGCATCATAATGAATATGAAAATAACTGTCCTTTCCTTTATCATGAATACCTGCCTTCAAATTTCATTGAATGTGCATATTATATCTTAATAATGTGAAAAATAAAATTATTTGCATTTATAAATATCATCAATATCTTGACCCTCACAAGCTAGTCTTACAATAATTGAAATTGTAAGACGATAGCAGCTCCATTAAAGCTAAGTTCAAATTCAAACACATGGGTTTGGAACTCAGGGTTTGATAAAAATTTATCTTTGTGGGGTTGAAATAATTTTATAAATGTTGAGAGCTTATATTGAAAAATAATACGCAAAGAAGTGAAAGCAATAGGTAGTCCCCTGATGAACACCGCATCTCACAGCCATGCAGTTTTCAAAACAGAACAGAAGTAATCTTTCTACGTACATCTCTTCCATATGTTTTCTTTTCACTAGAGATACTGAATGCAAGGAAACATGATTAATTTTATTGTTATGATTTTTTCTTATCAAATGCAGGTTGATGACAAGTTATAGAAAATTATTTTGGAGGCAGATTAATTGTATTTATGTAGTAAAAACTGATTTTGTAAAACAAATGGGAATCAATTAAAGTGGTTTTAGTCTTTGGCTTAAAAGTAAATGAAATTAAATATAAACTATGATATATTTTTCATCATCTTAAAGTTAAAAGCCAAATATTTTTGAAAGTAGTTACTGTAATGTAAACATTAATTCAAATCATTAATTTTGTAAAATATGATACATTATCACTTAAATATCTTTACTTAATTATGAGCTCAATTAACAGAAAAATAAATTGAAAGTATATGTACTTAGCTCCTGTGGTCTAGATAGCTTTTAAATTCTTTATTTTGATCATTTAAGTATCCCTACTGGATAAAATGAAGAATACTACACAAGTAAATAAGGTAATCAGAAAGAAACTCAAAATGAGTTCACACCTATGTTAAGTGCCCAAACAATTCTCCACAGCATACATAAAGTCCTATGCATTACTCAGTGATACATTGTATGGTCTGTGCTATACAAAATGAGAAGCACTATTTCACCAAGCAAATAAAGTAAGCACAAGAAGCAAATAACAAAAGGAAACAGAAGCGACATGCTCAAAATAGATGATTTGAGGCTGCTGTGTGGGAAGCCAGCAATGAACGATGATGAGTCCAAGTTAGAGATAGTAAAGCATTGACTTCATGCCTCATTTATCAGGCAGTTTGGGGATTCTTTGCCACTGTGCCTTCCCATAATATCTATTATGAACATGGATGCCATTATGGATGATGCAGGTAATAGTCTAAGCCTTGTTATTGGACTGAATAGCCTGCAACCTTGGTCTATACAAGCCACAGAAGAGTTGCTTACTGTTCTCGGTCCTTACTTTCAGCTTTAAATTCAGGGGACTTCATCTTGTACTTACTAATCTGAATTCATACATATCTTTCCAAACTTTTTAAATCATACAAATTCACCTGTCTTAGATATATAGATATATAGATGATAGATATATAGATAGATAGATGATATATTATAGATGATAGATAGATGATAGATAGATTGATAATCTTTTTATGACAGAGTCCTACATTCAATCTAAATACTTCAATATTTGTGTTCAAGTTCCTTTAACACATAAACTTCAGAGTCTTCCTCAAACTGCAGCTACTCACTGTTTGGCGGCTAGTTGCTTTAATGATATAAAGCCACATTTGACACATCTAAAGAAAAACTGCTACATTATCAGAAATTCACTGCACACCCCCAAATAAATAAATTGATAGGTAGAGAGGACCCTATCTCTGTGATCAAGTCAAGAGGAGAATGAATAATTAATTATTGACTGATGTTTATGCTCCTATTTTATATCTGAGACATGGCTACTCTACAAAAAGTTTGAATAGTCTAGTAGTTGGAAAATCAGAAAATTTAAAATTAGAAAGAATTATTTCTGCCCACTCGTGTAGCTCCCTAAGCTACTAACATGAGCCAAGGCACAGAATGATGCAATCTATATTTTTTTATTAAGCAGGAAACAAGATTAATCTAAAAAATATATGGAAGAAAAAATAATATATTCTAAATGCTCAACAAACACATGAACAAGATCTAATGAAATAAGTTTAATCCTTTAAAAACATTTAACTTTATTTCTGTATGTATGAGTATCTACCTCTGTGTGTGTGTATACACGGCACACTTGATTGGTGGTCATAGAGGCCAGAAAAGAGTATTGGATCCCTTGAAATTGGAATACTGGTGAGCCACCACGTGTATTCGGGGATCTAAACCAGGGTCCCCAAAAGAGCATCAAGTGCTTTTGACCACTGCAACATTTCTCTAGCCCTTTCATTTTTCTTGAGAGAGTACTAAATGAGAAGAAAATAAGAAAATAGATTCACAAAATTGACTCTTTTGAAAACTAAAACAGCGTTTCCCTTCTAAATATGTGTGTTATCTGACTGTCACTGATAAAATTGACAATGGCATATTTCCACTGAGCTGAAGTCCAAAGCAGAGTGTAACTTCAGTACAGTAAATACCTTTGGCCTGGGGCAACTTCTTCATCTATTCCTCAATAGCTTTAGCAAGACCTTCTATTGGGTATCACTTTTCCAATCGTAGAAGTTATTCAACTAGTGGATAAAAGCAAATGAAAAGTGATTGCTTTTGATACATGAATTTGTACAATAATAAACAGAAAGGTGAACTCAAGAAAGAACTCATGGCCTGAAAAGTAGGAAAAACATTCCTTTTGTACATAACTTACTGGTATTATCACTATAGTAACAAACAAAGAGCAAAATCAAATTCAAGATCTAAATTTTAAGATATAACACATATAAGGGTGTGTAAAGATGGTCATGGTTATCACATACATTGTATCTTCCTCATTTCTCATTCCTTCATATTAAATAATTGCCACCTCAAGGTGTGCCTTAAGGTCTAGTATAGCTATCACGTAATTAATATTTAAATTTGTTGTGTTACAAAATCTGAATCTAGGGCTGGAGAAATGGCTAAATATTTAAGAGCTAATTCACACTCTTCAAACATAAAATACCCTACTTGGTTTTCTTCAAACATAAATATATTCTTGTCTTCTGACATATTAAACATCAGATTATTCATAAATAGCACCTGAGATATTGGCTTACAACTTACTTCCTAAATTCTTTGGAAGGAATTACTATGAACTAGAGAATCAATGAAAGTTAACAGCTAAACATACTCTACCTGTATGCATTTGTTTGTAGAATTCATTAGTTTTGTTTTATTTTTGCACTGAAGACTAAACTCTAGAGTAGACATGTGTTCTAACTGTGAGCTATACACCTGAACTGCTCTTTTGTTAGTCTAAGGCTCATTAAAGGAAAAATAATTCTGCTTGATATGCATTAAAGTCAAATAACTTTAAAGCAAAAAAGAGATCCTTGTGCAATTAGACCCATTTCTGGTTCCCAGAACATCTTGTGGGGTCACTTGAGTCATTTATTCAGTATGAAAGTACTTGATGGAAATTCATTTGCACTCCCCTATGGGAGTCTTCTCTCCTTGGGGTCCCTTGATAGGATCACTATGGCCACTGTGGTGGTTTGAATGAAAATGTCCCCCAGAGCCTCCAAGTATTTCGACATTTTGTTCCCAGTTACTGGTGCTGTTTTGGGAGGTCTGAGAAAGTGTGGCCATGCTGGAGGAAGCACATCACTGGGGTGTGCCTAGAGAGTTCTTAAGCCTTGCAGGATCTCTGGTCACTCTCTTGCTTCCCGGGCCTTCTTGAAGATATGAGAGCTTAGCTTTTGCTCCTCCTCCATCCACATCTGCCACCATGCCCTCCCCACAGTGATGGACGCTTGCCCTGTTGGAACCTTAAGCTAAATAAACTCTTCCTTCTATAAGTTGCTTTGGTCAGTGTTTCTATCACAGTAACAGAAAAGTAACTACAGCCAAGGACCTCCCACTACTTCAAACCATGATCCAGTGCTAACTTCCATACTCAAAGCATGAAGCTGAAGGAAAAGCAAAACTCTTTGGAAGTCCACTTAAAAACAGAAGTAACTTTTTAGAAATTGTCATCCAGTAAACTCTTCAAATGAAATTTAGTATTATTATATTTTGCCTTCTTTATTGTAATTTAAGTTCGTAGGGAAATTTAAAAGTCTACGTCCAAGTGTACATTTAAGCTTTTCTCTATGTTTGTACTTAGAGTTTTGAAAATCTACTAACATAGATGCTCTTATTGAAAAATGTGGTAAGCTTCCCATGTATGCAATTTATAGAATGCTATATTACATAATTTGAAATGACAAACATTTTAAATCAAGCAATTAATAGAAATGTGAATGACTATTATTCCAATTTGGTAAAAGGTTGAATGAAACTCTGACAGGAAATGTCTAAAATAATGCAAGAATTATAAATGAAAAGCATCTAAGTAAAATTATTGAAGAAAATATTCTTATCTATGATTTTAGGGACTAAACCTAAACCTCAGGTTTAAATGTTCCAGAATATTTCAATATATTTAAAACCTTAAACACATTATTTATAATATAATTACATATGCATATATAATAATCATTAAGACATAATTTTAATTCTCAATAACTAAGTTACTAACTAGTTCTGTCAGTAACTAATCTTTTTGGATTGTTGGTTTTATGCATTACTGATGTTACTAATAAGTGCATATTATTCACTACTAATTACTCTTATGCAAGCATTTACAGACACACTGGACATCTTCTAAGAACAGTAGATCAGCACCTGGAAACTCTTACAGAGGGTTCGTATGTTGATGGCAAGTGACAAAGCTGAAGAAAGACACTTACCATCTCAAATCCTAGAAATAAAAACTTTTAAAAATGGAAGTATCTGTGTATAATACCCAGAAGTGGAAGGAAGTATAATAAGAAATCACTGTATGGACCTCGTGATGGCTCTAGGTTAAACGTAGGCTATGCAAGCACGAGGATCTGAGTTCAGATCATAGAACCCAAATAAAGCTGGGCATAAAGGTATCCATCTGCAAACCCAGTGTTTCTAAGCAGAGATGTATACAACAGTGAAATGGAGACACTATCTCAAGGTGCAAAGAAAGAATCAACACCTGAGGTTGGACACTGACCTCAATATCCATGTCCTGGCATGTGTGCACCCCTCACCAGACACAAACACACACACACACACACACACACACACACACACACACACACACACGAGAGAGAGAGAGAGAGATTTTTAAAGTCAATTCAAGACATAATCTTATGTTGTAGTCATCTCCAAAGGAAACACAGAAACACAGAAGTCCTTGTTCTCTTTGTTTAACAAGAAACCGAAAGTTATCCTTGTACATCATAGCACTTGGCATTCACCATAGCACTGGTCATTCAATCAACATTCCTCTTAAACTGGGGAATGTTCACTGAATATCTCAAGAGAGACGATTCTCTTCACTTTCAAGTCCATTATGACCCCAAGTGCATTAACCTGCTCTACCCACATTTCTTCCTGTGCTGTCACATAAGATATACTCCACATAAAATAAAGATTATTGACCTTGAATGGGGAGAATGAGAAAAAAATACACTAAGTAACACAGTCTAGAATCTGAGCCCTGTCAAAGTGATTTCTTATTCCATTTTGCTGAAGTAGTGCCATGCGTTATCACATCTGGGTTCCTGTCTTACAGCTGAGGCAACCGTCTAGAATTGGTAAGATGCTTAGTCACACTATAAATGTGCTGTGCACATTGTCATTGTGATTTAAGGTGAGAGAAAATTCTGCTGGAAAATAGAACTGAAATGGAGAGGAGAAGTACTGAACCATGTGTAATTAACAGTTCTGATTCTAAGTGGTTCCTTGGCAATTCTTAGAGGTGCTATGTAGATGCTGCATCCTGTCCTTCATTCAAGGCAGCATTGGAAATGAAAATGAGGAAGCAGGTCTGATCACTGAAGCTATATTTGACAAACTGTCATCTACCTACACTATTATTATGATGTATAATCTCACAAAACTTCTCTAAATGACTTCTGCCTATTAGCATTTTAAAGGGCTTTGTGGCTATCATACTCTCATTTGGAGTTGGGGATGTTTCATTATCCTCAATTAAAGCTCCCTCAGAAGGAAGATTGGCAAGCACTTATTTATATATTTTTCCATACAGGCAACATGGGAGGCATGGATTTTGTAAAGTAGGCAGGGTGCTGTTCTGTGCTACATTGGGAAGCAATGCTGATTTGGAATAACTCTCCTAATGTGCAACTATCCTCATTAAAACTAAACCGTAATTGTGAAATGCAATTTGCTCAGTAGCAGAGAACTAACATGGTTTCTTATTGTGATTCAGTAACAACCACAATAGAATGCAGGAAAAGCTCCTAAAACTTCAAATTTTATTGAAGTGTGTTTTTGTTTTCTATGAAACTAATGTGACAAATTTAAATCATCCATATTACACACAGGAGTAAGATGTACACGTGTTTCCTGTAAATTAACATTTTCCATCTTCATGACTTTAAGCCCTTTCATTTGTACATTTCAAAAGGGTAACTGATGAACATAATCAAAAACAAAACTTGATCTGATAATGCTGCCTATAATAACAGGAAAAGTTAATCCACAGCTAGTCAAATGTTAATGTACTTACAGTTTTATTTTCAAACTGTTACAGTTTCTACCATTGTTTTTCTTCATTAATAATTGACATGTTTCAGCAAAGACCAAGAACAAGTATATTATTGATAAGTATTAATGTCTTTTAAAATTCTATTGTGGGGCTGGAGAGATGGCTCAGCGGTTAAGATCACTGACTGCTCTTGCAGAAGACCTGGGTTCAATCCTCAGCATCCAGATGGAGGCTACGAACCATCCTTAATTCTAGTTCCCAGGGAACACGAAGCCCTCTTCTGACCTCCACAGCATTGTACAACACAGATGCACACACATACACGCGGGCAATACACTCATACACATAAAATAAAAATAATAAATAAAATATAAAAAATTCAATTGCAGTGTTAACTAAATTCTTCCTACATAATAAAGATAAAAATCGGTAACAAAATATAAATAAGTCAAATGCTCAGATATACTTTATAAGCTTCTAAGGTCAAAATAAAAAATAACAATCAGTACATACACCATTTTATTTCTCATAATAAGTAGACAACCCATCTGTTCATTTCTATTTATTTCATTAGGCATAGTGTAACTCAAGTGCATTTAATAATCTTGTTTGACTCTATGGAGTTTATGTAAGCATATTGACTTGCTTAAATTTGGTAGGTAGCTCATTTCTTTTCATAGCATTATCCACATGTAAAGTATGAGGAATAGCAATGTCTTTTATTTTCTTTATAGTTTTTAGTATTGTGACACACATAGTATGTGCCCTGTTATGTGTCCAGGGATTGTCTTTACAATACGCTAGCATCCTTCCCTGACCCCATGTGCCTGCAGGATCCTTCCCAGGCCAGCCTTCTGTGCCTCTCTAGAGCTGCTGGCTCACAGCTGGTGAGCAGATACTTTTGTCTCTGTACTTCTTGGCAACAGATGCCTCTCAGTTAGGCACAGATGCTGAGTATCCACCCATCCCTAACATTAGCCTCGTGTTCTGGACTAATTGGGCCAGCAGAGTTGCAATTAAGATTTGAATAATTAGGTAACAGACATGATCACTATTGTAATTAATTCTCATATTGAGTCATCACGATCTGTCCTGGGTGATGACCGCTGGTCCAAACTTAATTCAAATGAAGGTAATGAGGACAAAAAGCAAAGTATTAAGAAAAATCCTCTCACTTCTCCTCAGAATTAAGCAGCTTTTAATGTGCTACTATGTATAGAGCTGCAATTTCACCTTTCAAGTAGATTTTTATTGGGATCTCTTTGAAGATGGGCATCCTTTTCAAGACAATTCATATTAATGAATTTGGCTGTTGAGTTTTTGAAGCTGGGCCCCACATTTTAGAGTGCAGTTTTAAATTTTTTCCCACCAAGTTTATGATATAGAAAAATAAATTCATAGAATCCCCTTTAAGGTGAGCCCTCTCCTCTCTCTTACCTGCACAGAATCACAATAGTAAAATTTCTTATGACTTGGTCACAAGTTTGACCTCTTCTGTCTATTCTTCATAGTTTATGCATCCCTAAATCCAAAACTGTGATCAGAAGGAATTATGATACTGATACTCACTGATAACCAGAATTTTTTTTGAAATTGTAAATGTTAGATAATGGGAAGATTAATGTTTTTTCAATGATAATTTATCCTCTTTTTGCTGGCAACTTTTCTAGGCTTCAAGGATTACAAAGTAGCTCCACAATTTGCCACTAGGGGAGGTTTCTAACTTGTCCTGAATGCCAGTCTGTTTCTTGAATGTGCACAATTTTGATAAATATACAATTGTTCTACTAGGCTTTTCATTTTTTCAAATGTTTTTAACTTCATATGTATGTGAATTTGTGGAAGCATCCATATTTTAATAGCATATTCTTGGTAAGATTGATACTTTTACAATTGCTCATGTAGGTATTTTATATGAGCAAAACACATGATAATTTCTAAATGGATCAGGGTAACTCACTCAAAACAATATTTTAGAATATGGTTTTGCAAGAACAATTTACTGAACTCATGATAACATATATATAATGAATGATATAATGAATGTTATTAAGAATAACTAATACAGACTTAATTGTGTGGGAGTTTAGTTTTCCTATCAGTAAGAGTTTAATGGGTGGAAGAGAGGAATTAATTTTTTTAATGAATAGATACTCCCATAGTCAATAACCACAAGTTTTAGTACCATGGAATGAAAATTAAGGTTCCCTAAAGGAAGCATAGACTGGAGTCTGAGGTTTACCTTGATACTTTGATACACATAAGTTCTGTCCTCTAGGCTGGAAGATCTAATTGAGTGCAGTCTTGCTGGCAGAGAAAAACTGACCCTTTGCTAAAAATACATGGAAATTTTCTCAAACTTTTGGATACCAGACCTGTGATCTTGACAGGCGATGTACTGCCAGCTCTTAGTGGTGTTTTCTAACTTTATTTCCTACCACTGTTTACAGATTTTATAGAAAAAACAAAGACAAACAGCACTTCTACTTGTCCTGTGTATGCTGTATAACCTTGTTATAAAGGCTGAGCTCAAGCTCTATGTAAGAACTGATGAGAAAGACAGTATTCTTGCCATGGGTAAGGGACAGTCTTGTCCAGAGGAGCTGTGATCTCCCAAGGAGGAGTTGTACCTGAAGATGTCAGGAGTTCAAAGTTGGAAACACAAGAGTTTTCTTTTCAAAAGCACTATTGAGCAACTTGAGAACCTTCACCAACTGCCAGGGGAGACATTGAGTGCCTGAGGTACAGCAATCAAGCCAGGGGTCCTCAGTCATCATAAAAGTATCATTTGATGGGGATATGATACAATTTTATTATCCCAGGACTAGGCATTCCAGTTGCCAAAGGTCTCTAATAAAAGTTGCTTCTATCTTGCTGGAAAACAGCAGTTTTCTTAGCTTGAAATTATTAGAGACCCTTGAGGGCAAGGTTGAGACTTGGATCAGGGACAACGACCATGACAACTGGAACTGAGGAATGCTGAAAAATCCAAGGGTAAGGCCAAGGAAATATGAGGACCTGAGTCATGCTATTAATGTGATAAAAATAAAATCCACAGCCATAGTGTGACTTCTATATATCAGACATTTTGCTAAGCATGTTTATTGTGGTATACCATTATATAACATCCTATAAAGTTGAAAATATTATCTGTGTGATACTAAAGAGAGAGACTAGGGCATTAAAATATATAAAGAAAGCTGACTAAAGAGACAAAAGGCTTAAGTGGTATAGTCAGGTTGAAGTTACATTGTGTTGAACTGAAGAAAAAAAATCATTCTTTAAGCTATTAAAGCACTACTATTTTCAAGTTTTGTTTTGTAGTTCTGAGTATGTTTCCAAAGGAAAGCAGCTACCTTTGAGATACTGTTATTCACTAGACACTTTTTCATGCATTATTTTGCTTAATTCTTCAAAAAAGTGACAACATAAAAAAAATCTTATACCTATCAAATACCTGAGCATAAAGTGTTCAAATTTTTTTCTGCCCTGTATCTTGTTTATACACACAAATGCATGCATACAAATCCCAATCAAAGTTTTCCAGGTCTATGCTATTAAAGGTAAAATAATTATGTGAATGTCTTAATCACAGGTTCTAATCTTGGAAGTCCAGAGGAATTTATATAAGAACATAAATAAAGACAAGGCAATAGCTGCATATTATAGTACCAATCCCGCAGTTTAAATCATATGAATTTGTGTACCATAGTGTGTGTGTGTGTGTGTGTGTGTGTGTGTGTGTGTGTGTGTGTGTGTGTGTGTATGTGGGAGAAAGGAACATTTGTGGGTGTTAAAAAAATCCCAATCAAAGTTTTCCAGGTCTATGCTATTAAAGGTAAAATAATTATGTGAATGTCTTAATCAGAGGTTCTAATCTTGGAAGTCCAGACGAATTTATATAAGAACATAAATAAAGACAAGGCAATAGCTGCATATTATAGTACCAATCCCGCAGTGTTTAAATCATGAATTTGTGTACCATAGTGTGTGTGTGTGTGTGTGTGTTTGGGTGTGTATGTACCATAATGTAGTGTTTTTGTGCATGTGTGCCTGCTCAAGAGAGCAATAAATTTTCTCTACTTTTATGTTGTAATTCATTCCCAATGGCATTGCTTAAACAAGTCATATATATAGTCAGAACATTCCTATACTGAATTGGCCTCAAGTAGGTGGAAAACTTTTACATGTTGTTAAAAATTGTCTTATTTGTTTGTATAAAAATATTCTACCTGTAAAGGGAATTGAGAAATGTACCCCAACATGCTACCTGGGATTAAAACAACTTCTGAAGCTTCCTCACTGAGGCCTCTGGAGACCTCTCTCTCCAGCACTGTGTCTGTTCTTTTCCTTCAAATCATGTCATTGTGAGTTTGGGGAAATATAGTGTCTCTGTATGAATGTTGTTTCTTTTCCCAATCACTGTATAACTCCATAAAAATAGACGTGGATCAAAGGGCCAAGAAGATGCTGCCAGCGCCTTCATGTTAGAGACTTCCTTACTCCTTCTTTAAAAGATGACTTGGTAAACTGTTGTCAGACTTGCAGGGAGAACTTTTCATGAGATGTACTTTCAGCAGAAATACTTCTGTTCCTTCTACTGTTTTATGTTATCATGGTATTTATTGATTTTATGGAGATAATGTATTGGTAAAGCACTCTTAGAGCATTTTGTTCATCAAAACCCATGGTGTCATTATCACTTTGTTCCCAAAACACTAGCGTAAAAACTTACAAGCAATTATTTTACATCTGTCTCCACTTTGCTAAAGTTGATTTCCTCTTACATGAAATAATCCTTTTAAAATTTATAAATTATCTCAACATGTATAGATTCTCCCTGATTTATGAGTTTGAATGTTTCTTGTGGAAAATTCTTACATACTTCTACACCTCTTTTAGGGTAGATTTGTTTCCAATCATTTTGAAACCTATGAGAGTTCTCACAGTGTGGTTCACTAGCAAATTAGTGAGCTAAAATTCATTTAGGTAAAAACTGAATATTATATCTGTCACAGAAAAATCAGTCTTAATCTTCTCTTTTAAAATGAAGCAAGCATGTGGAACTGGAGAGACGCAGTAAAAGAGCACTAGCTACACTTGCAAAGAACCCAGGTGTGGTTCCCAGCACCCACATGGCAGCTTACAATTGTCCCTAACTCCAGTCCCAGGTGATACAACATCCCCTTCTGACTTCCACAAGAAATGCATACACAGGTGGACTTATGTACATGAAGACCATTCATACACTTAAATTTTAAAAAACCAAATAAAATTCAATTAAGTAAGTAAGGTACTTACGCTTATAAACAAAGTTCCTAGAAAAATATTCAGGAAGGAAAATTTTATGACTTGAGATTACTATACTGTATGTGTCCACATAAATACATGTGTTATATACCACAAAAATATATTATATACCACATAAATATATGTATTATATGCATATAATCATCATCATCAAGGCACACTAGAAGCCTTTCTTTTCTGGAATTTTTCTTAATCCATTCCCACAATATAAACATTTGTAATTGTAAAAACATGTTTATTCTTTTCATTTTCTGCAATGAACTAGTAAGGTTGAAAATGTATTTAATAATCAATATTTACACAAACTAAGCATTTTCTATAGACATAATAGGCAGATAGTGCTGCATTATCTGACAATTCAAGCACTGCGCATTTTTACAAATCTTCTATATTTTAAAAATTTCTATGTAGGAATGATAGCTAAATCATAAAATGCCCAAAGAATACCAAGCCGTTTACCTATTTAAAATCCTACTAGCAAGAAGCACAATCCAAATTCTGAATTTCCTTCATTTGTGTGACTTTAAATTTATTCAATTTAGATGAGTAATTCTAGGGAAATTTCCCTATTATTTCATCACTTTATTTTCTACTACTGCTTTGTCCAGCAAATAATTGACATACTGAATAAGCAAATAATTGACATACTGAATTCAAGACAGATGACATTTTATTTTCACTTTTATTTATAATAACAATATAGAAAATAACAATATATAACAATACTATGTCTTTAATTCTGGAATTTCCTTTTATGGGAGATACTGGAGACCGAATGTGCTAGGCAGGTGCTCTATCACTGAAACACACCTCTAGCCATGGAATTTCTTCCTGAAATGCAAAACTTAATCCCATCTCAATGAGTATAACAGTAGGAGATTTTCCCTTACCAACCCTATGGGTTTAAATGCTTATCAACATCTGCCATACATTTGATGTGGATTTAGGAATTGGCTTCTGTTACAGAAGTGTTCATTTGTGAAAATATAATTCATATAGTAAAGTATTAAGAGGGTGGGAACATAATCCAAAAGGTTATAGTGTCTAGTCAGAGAAGAGGCCATTGGAAGGTGATCAGGATGAGATAAATCATAAAGTTATAGTCCAAGCTTGAATCCTGATTACTTTACCAGAAGAATTAAAAAAGAATGCAAGAACAAAGAAACCACACACACACACACACACACACACACACACACACAAACACCTGCTCTCTGCTCTTGCAGTGTGATAACTTGCACCCTCATGACTCTACAAGCAAGACAGCCAAAAGTAGAATTGGTCTGTCAGTGTGGGGCATCAAGAATTGCAAACCCAAAGAAACTTCTATACTTTGTGGTATCATGATACTAGCAAAGGAAATATCAACAAATACAACCCACAAAGTTTACTTTTTAATGCATTTATTAGTTCTTCAAGAACTTTTTATAATATATTTTGATCATACTTTCTCCTCCTCCACCTCCACCCAGATATACTCCACCTCCCTACCCACCCAACTTCCTGGAGTTTGTTGTTGTTTGATTTTTGTGTCTGCCCCATTGAGTTCAACATGTATTTCCCAAATACTCTTGAGAGTGAATGTCTTGGACTGTGGACAAGCAATAGTCACAACCTGGGCTCTTCAGCTAGGTGCGGACCTCCTGCCTATCTTCCAACCTCCATGCTGGGATTTTGTCTGCCATGAGCATTGAGTAGGTCTCATGCATGCTGTCACAATGCTGTGACTTCATAGGTTCAACTGCCCTGCTGTCTGGAAAGCACTGTTTTCTTTAAGTTTTTAAAACCAAACCAAACAACAAAACAAACAAAAAACAAGCAGTTTTCTATTATGGCTTAAGTCAAAGGAAAGGAAGTGAACAGTAACTCAATAATCTCAAGTTGCAATGTGTCCAATAAAGGTTGAAGGTGCTGTGTCTTATGTGAACTGAGGTTCTAGTTGTATAAAGTATTAGAGCATTGCAGTATAGTGAACTGGTACATTCCTGAATCCCTGCTACTCAGGACCCTGAAATGGGATGGTCACCCACCTCAGGAGTTTAAAACTAGTCTAGACAAGAGAGAAAAGGATGGAGAGAGAGAGAGAGAGAGAGAATATTAAAACATTTTGAAGATAAAAGCTGGATAAAATTAATGGCCTAGCCTGGGTAAATAGGTTTTCAAATGAAAGAATTACCACTGTACCCTATGCATTCTTTTGGTAATGACTATGCAATCCCATTCTTCAGAAACATACATTTCACGTTTAACAGAATCAGCATGACGCTTTCATCATGCAAAGGTTTTTGTGCTGAACTTTGACAAGACTCCCCTTTTATGCTTGTAAATCATAGCAGATTTAAAACAACTTTCTTTTCTAAAATTGTTTTTAAAATCAAAATGGCTTGGCATGCAGGAAAGAAGAAATTCCTGATCTCTAATTATACTTCTGAGTGCATATAGAAAGAACTGTGAGATATCGGATGAGTTTACTATTTTTTCTGTTTTGAGCTATTTCTCAGTTATGTTTATATTATGGTCCTCCTTAGACACTAGTCACAACATTTATCTCTGCATTATGTTTCTCTCCGCCTTTCAGATGTTTGCCTTCAGGGGCATTGATAAAAAACACACACACAAAAGAAAGCCATTATATTTGGTGGATCTGCTTTAAAAATCATGTCTTTTCCTGACAAGCTATTTAAAATGTCATTTGTGCCTGGTGAAGGCTTTTAGAAAAATCCGGAGACCTAGACTCAGATGACCCAAACTGTGTTTCTGCAAGGACTGCAATTTCCTTTTGAGGATTATGGTTCCAGGGAAGACTGCGTCTAAATATCTGTGGGAGAAATATTTTCCAAAATTAATGCTGTTGTTGGCTCTATATTGATTTTTAGAACATTTCACCTCACCCTGTATAAAAGACAAACAATAAAATACACTTTAATTATGGTAATATTTAAGGTAACCATGTAATCATTCCCCAAGCATGAGAGGTCAATGCACATCAGTTTAGGCTGTGTTTTCAGTCCGCTAATTCATAACACAGTCAATATCTATTGTTTGTTCCACCAATTATATTTTTCTAAAGATCAAAAGTCCTTTGAGTAAGAGCTAACACAGTTCTTTTGTACTACATTGTCTAATTATGAATTATGGCACTTTTGCAAACAGCAAAATTATGAGTTAAAATATGCATGTTCATTGATTATAAATGGATGAAGGATGCTATGCTGTTATTATATAGGAAAGGAACCGATTGAAAGAGGTGACCTTTACCAATGTGTGTGAACAATTTCTGCTGCTCATTAGAAGATGAGATATCTACACAGTTCATAAGGTAGATATGATATTTGAAATACATTAAACAGTTTATAACCATGGTGAAACTGTAGAATTAGTTTAATTGCTATTACCTTTTAAGTTTTTTTGACATTTCATGCAAATGACTTACAGGCTTTTGCTGTTTTAATCAAACAGCAGGAATTAAATTGTCCAGGTGGAAGCAATCAATATTGCCTTATGGAAAAAAATGGATTCATATTAAAGAAGAAACTTAGCCGATATTTTTATTAAGAATTTTTTAAATGTTCCTGGGAACACAGTAGTAAATGAGAAATGTACACAGCCTATCATCAAAGCATTTGGAAGTTACCATTATTAAAAAAAGCAATGGATTCTGTAATTAGCATAGGTCAGGCATAGAAGCTGTTGTGGAAATTTACAGGAGGAACATGTCAACTGGTTTTGAGCAACAAGAGCCATCCTCAGGCAAGAAGTCAAATTAATATGACAGAGAAATTGAAATCTTAGAAATAAAACAAAGATGCTGACCATAACTGGGTCAGTCTGAGTAAGATTAGGCAAGGAAAGATAAGAAACAGAAATTGGACCTTGCACAAAGAAAGTGCCAGGGGAAGTTTCGATTATACCCTAAAGAAGGGAAATAACATGGGAAGCTTTAAAATAAAGAAGAAATTGACAAATTCGCATTTACAGGAATCAATTTTCCTGACAGTATCGGGCATAGGAATATAGTAAAGTGACCACAAGGCAAGTGACAGATTAAGGTGTTGTGAAAAGTGATGGAGAGATGAGGATGAAAACCCGTGTGAGAGAGATTTAGAAGGCAGGACTGAAAGGACCAGGTGTTCATTAGATGCACAGGTGTGAGAAGTGGTAGGGCAAAGTTCGATAGCTGTATTTCTCCCTTGACACAGTGGATAGAGTATAGTCTCTGTGTCAATTACTGATAGGGGAAGAGAGGAAGAACAAAGATTTAAGAGGCAAAATAGGAAGATTCATTGATCTTGCTTGCTTTCCCCTGCCCCTGTTCCCCACTTCCTTCAGGGTTTCTTTCCTTCCGTTAATAAACAAATGCTAGGTGTATGATAGATGCCGACATTGCCATTGACTTTTCAGCAGTGTAGAGTAAGGCTCTTTCTTCACTGAGCTCATGGTTTCCCAGGAGAAAACATCACCAGGCAAAGTATGGTAAGTGTGGCACCAAAGTTCTGGCAAAAGGGAGGGTGTCAAGTTTTAGATAAAATGCAAGACACTGGTGATGAAGTAAGATCATGTATGTAATGTCAGAAAAAATAACAAATAGAGATAAGAACTGCACAGAAGAAGCAAAGTTTTTGCCAAATAGCCTTAATACCTAGTACTCTACCTCTGAAATCAAAATCATCCTCCTAAGAAATTTGATGGTATTTAATCTGGTTATTTCCCTTTGTCATGATTTTCATGAAGAACAAAAATAAGCATTCCCAGATTGAGGAGAACTGAGATGCTGATGATGCTTACAGAAACAATTTTATTTATGTAGCAATCAATTTTCCTACAATTGAAGTGGATAAGTGGCTATCTATCTATCTATCTATCTATCCTTCCCCTATTTTTTCTGGCTCAAAATTTCTTATATTCTTTCAGAGATAAGAAGAGCTTTTTGCTTATCCCTGATCCTTTCTTGGCCCAGGAATGCTGGATAATAACTAGCATCCTATGGCATTTCCTGGAACAGACTTTTACTTCCTTCTGACCACTATGGGGAACACATATATCTCCAAAAGACTGTTGTTGACTTCCTAGCCTTGTTACCTACATTAGCATTTTGGGGCCAGGGAATTTAGCAGTCCCATGCAAAGCAGAGCAAAGGAAATTTGACTATTCATTTTCTACAGCATGAAGACATGATATATGATTTCCAACCTTCTCCATAGAAGGATGTGTGGCCGATGAATGTGGAAATCCTACTCATCAGGTGTCTATAGGGAATTGATCCCATAGAAAATGTCAACAGTCTTTCAGAATGTCTAAAAACCTTCAGTCAACACAACATACATAATATATATAGTGCCATATATAAGATCATGTGGCTTGGTGTATGGAAAAATGGACTTCACTGTAGAAAATGTTTTGTCATGATTGAAATTTTTATTTAGGCAGTTAAGTAGATGAAATCTAATAAATATCATTCTCAGAAATTACAATTAGAATATTTATTTTTTATTTGTATTTTAAAATATATATTATTTTATGTGTATGAATATTTGCTGCATGCATGTAAGTGTACCTGTGTCATGCAATGCCTGCAGATGTCAAGAATGAACTTTAGATTCCTCTGGAACTGGAGTTATGAACAGTTGTTGGCATCCAGGTGGGTACTGTGAAATGAACCCGGGTCCTCTGCAAGAACAGTCAGTGCTCTTAACCATTGAACTATCTCTCTAGCCCCCATAATTAGAATACTTAAATCTTATATAAAAATACAAATGGGTTAGTAGGTTACAGAAAGTTATTTAATAATTAATGATAGCTTTTTCTAAGATATTAAAACTTTTCTACCAAATATTTATAATGAATATTAGGTAATAAAAAATTGCTGAAGCTGGATGTTTCTCTACTGAAGAAGTGTTCACTCTGTGGGCTCTAAGGGACTCTGTTCAACTCCTGAACTCTGGCCTTGATCATACAGAAATAAGTATCTGTGTGAATTCCAGTAAAACTCTATTTATAAAAGCAAACCATGGAAACATTTCATTACCCTGTAAATCAAGTCAATTGTTTTACAACAGTTGTTGTAGGAACTACACTTTTTAAGGATTTCACGTTCTTTCGGTGTTCCTGAGAATAAATCAAAGTAAAGGATTCAATTGCTTCTTTAGTCCTCTGTCCAAAGTAGGAAACTTTCTCCAAATTGACTCCTAGATTACATTCTTTTATGAAACATTCACTCACTAGTAGTTATGAACTGAAATAAACTGTATTTTCCTAACATGCCAGGTCCTGGTATAAACACAGTATTAGGAACATGATCCAGAAGATTATGCTCACACTTTTTTATACTTGCCATAAGAATATAATTTCCCTAATAATTTGTCCTTGTTAAGTCAAGTGGGAGATAAATAGAAATGTTTCCTGCTTATGCTATCATTTTCAAAGCAGGTGACAGATTATATAAGTGTGTTTGACCAATCATCCCCTTTATGTGTCACAAAAGGGCTATGGGACATGCAACATGATTATATCATTTTAAAGAACACAAGAACAGAGTTTAGCTTCCTTAACTAACTTGTCTAAGGCCAAAGCAATGAAGTGACCTCACCTGGCCTTAACCTCAGACAGTAACATTCAGGATATGTACCCACAGTGCTTCAATGCTGCCCCATCCATTGGCTACCAAAATTATAAGCATATAATAAATTACGGCTATGATAAACTTGTAATTTGTAAGGAAAATAGATTTGCTTAGTTCCAATTGGTTAACTGGACTGATACAACTGTATCAGTTGTAAAAGTGGAAAAACATCTCACTACTTTTTGGGGTGTCTAGAGTAAACCTTGGTTAGCACAGATTCACTGGCTACCTCCAGGCAGTCCTTTTCTTGTTGTGCTGAGACTTTATGGCTAATCAGGCAATTCCATCACTTCTATTAGTGTAAGGCAATTTCTTTGCTTCATACCCATCTCATACCTGCACCTTATATAATTCCTAGATACAACCATCTCTATGCTTCCCAAGTTCAGCTCAGGCCCATCAAATCCTGGTGATCCACAAAGTATTTTCTATTTAACCCCACCAAATCTGATATTCATTACCTCACAGAGAGAATCATTTTCTCATGGTTTTCACATAAGGCCAAGGTGGTCCTTAGGCAGTCTTGCAATGGCATGAGACCTGTTCATATTTACTTCTAGTCAAACATGCAGAGGCCAGTGGGTACTGGCCACATAGTCCTGATGAGTGTACCTATGCCTGCTTCCTATTACCAACATATACCATTACAAGCTCTTTTGGAATACAACACTTTATAGATTAAGATTATTCCTTTGCAATTAAAGTATTCACATATTATTTTCCTGTCCTATTACATAAAGTAGGGTAAGCTGATAATTTATCCATCAATAAAACTAAGATACTCAAAATTCTGCTTATTGGCATTATAGATTATGTGTAAATACATACATGCAAAATATATATACATTTTCTTGATCATGTTTCCAATTGCTATTGAACCTCTTATTTGCTATATCTAGTACAGGCTGTTGTTTTTAAAGATTTATTCATTTATTTTATTTATTTATTTTTTTACTTTAGTTGTGTATATATGTGCCTGAACATATGCATGCACATGCTCACAGAGGCCAGAAGAGGGCATCAAACCCCCTGTATCCCACGCACAAACACACATGCCATAGCACACATGTAGAGGTCAGAAGACAACTTGTAGGAGTCTTTTCTCTCCTTACACCACTTGGGCTACAGGGATCAAACTCAGGTGTTCAGAATTAGTGGCAAGTTCCTTTGCCCACTGAGTCATCTTGTGGGCCTAAGCTATTATTTTCAATTGTTCACAAGACTTTCTCCAGTCCCTCAAACATTTGCACAATGTAAATTTGGGTAATAACAACCAAAATGGTAAAAGTCCTTGGAAACATCTATGTGAGCATGGACTACAATCATTTTCATGTTTATATATAAACAAATATTTTAGTACACACTAAATGTACTGTTCAATAACCATATATTCCATTGATCAGAACATCCAACAAAAATTCATATGATCTGATGCTATCGTCAATTAGAACTTAGCTCTCAGGAAGTCTATTATAAAGAGATGATTCCATCAATGAATAAATGTTTTAATATTAAATATGCCTCTCTTTGGCTATTTCTTTCTGTTTACCTAGTTTTCTTAAAAGAATGGAAAAAAAAAGTGACAGACGGAGTGGTAGGCACTCTACTGAACACAATCATCCTGTAGTTATCATTAAAGCTTTTGAGATCCTCCATCCCAACAAAGAGATAGAAGGCTTAGTAAAACAGCAGTGGTAAATGCCTTTAGGCATTGGCTGAAAACACAGACAACCACCAAATACACAAGGACACCAGCCTAAAGGAGTCTCGCAAACATTTTATCCTTGTGTAGGAAGAAGTAACATCAGCACTGGCCTGAAAAGCTCTCCTGAGAATTGCAGGATAGCCAATTAATATAAACAGTGTTCTGACATCTTTATAAAACCTCTCATCTCAAGATACCTAAGGGAGAAAGTGGAGTCAACACTTCAGGAAATACAAGTGCTCACTTTAAAAACACACTTAGAACACTATGATAAATAATATATACAAAAGCAGCTACATATTTGCTCTGTGCTTCAACATTACAGAGTACTTACTGAAGAGCAGTATAAATAAATATTTAAACAACATGTGTTCACATTTTAAATAGTGTGTGTTTAATTATTTGAAAATGGCTTTATAGATAGGGACCCACACGATAGCAGGGAAAGTAGCATTTTTCCCATACTTAGAGAACTAATCAATAGGTTCTATGTAATTATAGTGGATAATTTGTTTTGTTTTGTTTTTTGATATATTTAACCATAATATGGCATAAAAATGTCAGGCTATATTTGCATGTGTAAACTAAAGAGGATAGGAAAAAGTTTACATAATGAAATCTAACTTTGGAAAGAGTTTCTTCTGTAACCTCTCTGGATAATTTTCATAGACATGAGAGAGAAATGGGTACAGAAAAATATGATAAACTAGTTTATTTAAACTACCCTCAACTATAAGTGATGTCTAAACCTAACTTCAATTTACTGCAAATTAATAATAAAAATAACCTCAGATGTAAAATATCAAAAAGTCAAGATTTCAATACATAACCTTAATCACTTCTGAAAGAAATTACTTTCCTAAAAAATAAACATTTCAGAAAGCAGTTAATTTTTCCCTTTTTCTTCAAAATCTACCTCATAAAAGAATTCCATCTATCTTGCATAAGAACTAAAAATTATGTCAATAGAATATTAATGACTCCTGGTTCATTTTCCTGAAGTTTTCTTAAATCTACATTTAAATTTCAGTTTCTAAATGGACACTATTATGGAAAGCATCAGATATTTAGTCCTTAGTCCTTACAACATTAATGTGCACAGCTGCATCCAGTCTCAGCTCTCATTTGCAAATTTTCTTTGCACCCAATTAAACTTTGAAGCTTTCAGAATCTGATTTTTATCTATGACATCAAGGAAGTACTTCAAGCAAAATCAAGTTACCTTGGCACTACAGAGTCCTCTAAACAGATCATTAAAAAGGTAAAAAAAGAAAGCGTTCCTCTTTTCTCATTTCCTCTTATTTTCTACTGGTGAAAGGCAGAATGATCAGGTTTGGTAAGACTCTGAAATGCCATTATCCCCAAATGCCAGCTCTCATTCAGGACACTTGCTTATAAACTAAGCCTTTTCCTGTCATAGCCAGCCACTTACTGCAGTGCAGAATGTCAGTGTAGGCAGTTAGAACTTTCGGTGCAGAGATTCCGTGTGATGCATCCAGCCAGGCACAGCAGCACTTACCTTAATTGATAGATTCTCAGTGATCTCGTGAGAAATTCCTCAAATCAACCATGAACGGGAGGGGAGATGGAAGTTTTCAATCAACACCCTCCAAGTGGCAGCGTGCTGTGCTCCCTTCCTCTGTTTATGCTCAGCTCCTCGCTGTCTAAAGGGAGAAAAAGATCAGCTGAAATCCTTGGAGATTCCCAGTGAGTAAATGAAGACTGAGCGATGTTTTGTAACGGGAGTTTCTCCGTGAGCCTGCACTGTTTGCAAGCTCCTTAACTGCTGTGATGGACGCCTGTCATGTCTCTGGAGCCAGGCGGTATTCATTGACCTGATTAGCAGGCAACGCTCCCTGCGTGCAGGCAACGCACTCAGAGGGGTGGTGGGTCTCCAGGGAATCAGAAAAGAAACCCAGGCTACTTAGGAAACTGGTCTTTCCCAGCTTAATGGATGAACTGAAATTGTGAATGTAATTTGCAAGAGGATTAGCCACCTTGTTAGCCAACACAGGACTTCAACAATTCTGCTTTCTCCAGTCGTTTTTCCGAGATGTATTTCTGGTTGATGTAAGGTACAGTGAGACAATTACTAGACTGATCGGGCTTGTAAGCCGAGTCCAAAGCTAAACAAACATGTGTAATACAATCCGATAAAAGATCGCTGCACTTGCCTTGCCCCCAGCCTGTTACATATATCAACCTTTGTCTAAGTAAAATGACTTTAAAGGTTTATTACAGCCCTCCAGAGGGCAACTCTCTGACTTGAAAATAAGTACAGATTCCTACTAAATAAGCATATTTGGCAGTTTTCATTTTCTTATAGACACAAGCACACAAACCAGCACACAAAATAGAGCATTGTTCCTGTAGTTTTTCAGATAGTGTTTTAGATTAGCATCACCTTTACAAAGAGATTTACACTCTGTTGTTACCCAGAGTAACCCAGAAGAAACAACATCCCTAGCAGACACATCTCTTCTGTTATCTGCTAAAAATGCTGATGGATTAAAAGAAACATCCACAAGGATCTTAGGGGACATGAAATATCAAACAAGTATTTAAATGCAGGCACACGCCTTTACCTACCTGCAGGTCCTCATCCATCATCTACTCTTCTGCAACTGACCCACTTCTCAGTATCCTCCACTCTCTCACAGCCAAAGTTCCTAGTTCCCTGAAGAGTTCTAATGTTCTGGAAAAGGTCACACAACTGAGTGCTGAAGCCCCCAATGTTTAATTTTTGACAGCTCTCACTTTTGCAGGAGAAAATTATGCAAATAACATAAAAAGAACAGATGAAAAAAAGTCATTTGCATGTCTTGAGGGTGAGAAAATTCTCATTGCCAGAGAGGCAACTGATGACTGTCCCTGTCCTCTCACAATAATACTGTGACATATTCAGCATGTCTCCTCCAAGTAGCTCTCACTTGGAACATATGGCAACCCCCTTGGTGTGTACTCTGTGTGTGTGTGTGTGTGTGTGTGTGTGTGTGTGTGTGTGTGTTGAGAGAGAGAGATCTTGCAATGCAATATTCACATGTATTTTAGAAAACTTCTCCATTTGCATAATAAAATGCCTAAAACCTGCACAATAGGGAATTTGCTTGCTTGCTTGCCTTATATATGCCAAGTAAACTTTTCTCTTTAAAATGTCTCATTAATATATTAGCTCTGTGAAAAAACTTCTTGGAAAACAGAAAACCTGGGTGTGTATGTGAATCCACGTAAATAGGACTGTGCTACCCAAAGCATAGATGCCCCAGGAGAGAACCCTGGGGGAGGGGCTGCTGCAGCCTCCCATGAAGAGGTCTGGTGCTCCCTCAGCTGGTGAAGGGTGAGAGCTGAAGGTGCAAAAACTTGATCAATACACTTCAGGAGAGGGAAACAACTTTTGCTGCTGTTAAGCAGGAAGCACATTATCCAATTATAGGCTGGCAGTAGAGGCTTCTAGCAGAAACGAGGCTCCTTAAATCGAAATTAATGCGCCCTGTGCATAAATAGCAAACAGGAACTATAACTGCTAATTTCTTCACAGAGGGTTCCAACTAGACTTTAACAGTGCACTTGCAAATGAAACAGGCGCATTTCATGGTTCTGGTATGTTGTTGGACATGCAATTAAATCATCCTGCATCTCATATTGGTTGAAGTCCCACTTAGAGCATCTTTCCTAAAAATAGTGACCTTTTTAAAGAGTTATTAAAGCTTTGATACTAATCTTATTTTCCTGAGCCCTGTCCATGAGCAATCGTCATTATAAAGGAGGGGTGTCCAGGAAGCTAGCTCTGTGCCCTAGTAGACAGATGATTGTATATCCTAACACTTATAAGCATATAGCAAGCCTTTCCATTCTCAAAGAAAGGCCTATTACTAAACCATTTCTAACTAAACTATACATGGCTTCAGCATTTATGAATGTATGCCTTACAGCTAAGCAATTTTAGGTGACTATGCACCAGGCAACACTGTTTGTGGCGAGGATAATGGAAACGGGATCCATGTGGCAATAATAGGTCCCTCATAGTAAATGCTTCCTGCATGCCAGGTGTATTAAATGAATTTCAGTTATAACTCTTACCTACAAATTCTGAGGTTTACCCTGTTAAACATAATTTACCATCTTTTAATTATTTTTAGATTGTGTGTGTGTGTGTGTGTGTGTGTGTGTGTGTGTGAGGCAACTTGCAGGAATCATTTCTCCCAACATGTGGATTCTAGGGATAGAACTTGAGTTGCTAGGGTTGGTGGCAAGCACCTTTACCCACTGAGTCATCTCCCTGGCCCTCTTCATTATTTTTAGAAATTAAGGCTCAGAGAATTTAAGTAAATGGCACAATGTCACAGCCAGTACACAGAGAATTCAGAATTAAACCCAGATTACTGTAAATATAAACTTTCAATGAATATTTAGCAAATCACCAATGTAAAAAATAACAAAATATGTGTTCCCAACCGCATAGGAAAATGTCTGTGATCTGCCAAAATACTTTGATATCCTTATTGTAAGTTTTATAACTGAAAGACATTGTGTTATAGTAGCTTTGCTTTTGATATATTTTTGCATATAATATTAAAGAGTGAAATGCAAAAATAAAATTTACCCTGGAAAGTAAACTCAGTCCAAAATATCTAAATGTAATTTTAATGGTATGTATTCTATATTGGTCAGTTTTCAAAAGCTATTATTTTGTTGATTCATTTACTTTCTCCAACAGAGTATTTTTTAATAGAAAACTGGTTATTTCAAAAACATTTACTGAAATACCTATCAATTACATAAAATTTAGAGTAGTTTTTAATATTCACTTTCTCGAAGAGGTATAGATTAGTAAAAGAAATGAAATGTCATATAGTTATGGAGCTTAAAATTTTGCTACATGGTTGTTCAAGATTTATATAGAAATTTCTCTGATCTGACATAAATCTCACCATTTCATCTTTCTTTGAAATTTCCAGACACAGTCATAAGATTTCAGAGAAATGTTGTGACCATACTTCTTAAATGTCTAATAAAAAATTCTGTCTAGAAAGAAATGATAACTCAAATTAGTTCAATCTTTGAACTTTTCCAATAAGTTTTGTACGTGCTATCATGTTGGATTCTTGCAGAATTCCTGTGAAATAGGCTACTGTAAATATTTTTGTTATATTTTAGTGATTGGAAAATGAGAAATAAAAAGGGCAATATGTGTCCTTTCATTTTTGATATTTGGTAGAAACCCCAATGATATCCTTTTCAGGAAAGTTTTATGGTTCCATTATCTAGTAAATACATCCCTCTGAGTCACATTGGAATAAAATAAGCATCAAATGGGTGTGTGAATTAAGCTACATTTTTTTCTGTTATTTGGATTGTTCCAAACAGTATAAACTATGACCATCAATAAAGGAAACATTATCTCAAACCTATAAGTGAGTTACAGTTGATATGTCCAGGAATTTCTGTTTAAATTTCACACATACTTTACCTCTTAATGGTCATTTTTACTTATCTGGAATATACTAA
Organism: Nannospalax galili; assembly: GCF_000622305.1. Classification (NCBI taxonomy): domain Eukaryota; kingdom Metazoa; phylum Chordata; class Mammalia; order Rodentia; family Spalacidae; genus Nannospalax; species Nannospalax galili. The sequence goes on from NW_008348789.1 coordinate 1,308,013, forward strand.
AGTCATTTTCTAAATATTGATATTATGATTCTGACATCAATTTAATGTTTTCATATGACTTCATGTTCAAATATTACTTCCCTATAAATTTTATTTTAGATATAATATTCAGGAGAGAATAAATTCCAGCACTTTGGTGTTGTTTTTACTGTAAAAAACCAACAATTACCCTAGTAAGAACTGATCTTCAAGTAAGAGCAGCTAATAACATCACACAAATATCTGCTGAATGTTAATAGATTCTGACATATTATGGACATTTCTGCTTCTATCTTAATCATGGAGGCCAAACAACTGAACTTATTTTTAAGGCATTTAAAATATTTTTGAGACTGGCTTCCCTTATATGTATATAAAGAAACTGAAGAGTGATGAAATTGTAAAGTTGAACTGGCCATCTAATGGTTAGGACTGTAGTGAGGTTTCTTATACTCGCTGTCTTCACAACCTTCAGACATTAAAAAGGCTTCCAGTTAATAATTTCACTGGGAAATGTGAGGAAATTAAAGTCTATTATCTTTAATATTTCAACCAGCTACAAAATACATTATCTGACTAATAATTTGTGATATCTTTTCTAACTACTGAAGAAATAATTAGACCATCAAGAACAAAAGGTTGTATGGAAACACAAATTGTCTTCCCACTCTCATCCTATAAATATCCTTATAGCAAGGGTTTTTTGACTTCATAGTTTAAAGTAATTTATGAATCAGCCGTGAGTTACTGATTTGAAGTTGTGCATAGAATAAATGAAAAAAGTCAGAATTAACATTTTTTACTATTTTAAAATAATTATGATTATTTTTCTTTTAA
>NW_008348789.1:1308872-1309839 GCF_000622305.1 Nannospalax galili
TTAGTTATAGTTTTGCCCTGTAGTTCCATTCATAAAAACTGAAATCAATTTGATTAAAATGATTAAGGATTAACTTAAAACTGGGCATTTGTAAAGAATACTATGGATATATTTTCAAACCACATTTCTACATTCATGTAGTTATTTAAAAATAATAAAAAGTACAATGTATAATTAAAAGGAAAACGGGCTTTCAGAGGATATAAAATGCTTGGCATTTTAGAACTTTCTTGTTAGCTGAGATTTATTATATTTTTTATTTTTAAGATATAACCATTAACTATCAGTAAAATTACATATATATCAAGGGAATTTTGAGAATAAATAATTTATTTTAAATTTACCTACATCTACTGAAAATTGTGATGACTAAACATGTATATCCAGTATACAATTCACACATTTTGGTTGCTTTAAAAATTAAACAAATGTATATATCAAGACATAGTAATATAAAATATTGATTAATCAGACAGGATACTGTTTAACAATGTAGACGGTATCACTCTTTGCAGAGAGTTTAAAACACAGAGAATTCTAATCAAATGTGGAAAATTCTAGGATCGTTAATGTAAGAAGCAGCATCAGACACATCTACTGCTTATGGAAAATTCCCAAGCTTTAATAAATATATATTTAGATGATTTGATACATTTTAAACTTTTCAACCTTATATTTCATTACTTCAAATTATCATTTCTAGCATTATATAACTATTAGATCATTAAAAATCACAGAACAAAGAGAAAATCTGATCTTACCAAATCCTGGTAAATAGATGAAAAATTCACAGTTCTAGTATTATTGAAGGGAAGCAAATGGAGGGTCATCTTGAAAGACAGTTTGGTAATTTCTTAAGGGCTTGGATACATGCTTCTTGTGGATGTAACTATTTCACTCTAGAAATCAGCATTGCAAAGCAAAGGAAAATGCAAGTCTGTCCAACAATTTTTACACGGAAGTATCT
>NW_008348789.1:1311311-1314363 GCF_000622305.1 Nannospalax galili
AGAGATGGCTCAGCAGTTAAGAGCACTGATTGCTCTTACAGAGGACTGGGATTTGAGTCCTAGCACCCACATGGCAGCTACGAACTGTCCTTAACTCCACTTCCAGGGGAATCTGAAGCCCTCTTCTGACCTCTGTGGCATTGCATGACATGGCTGCACTCACATACATGCAGGCAATACACATAAAATATTCATACACATAAAATCAAAATAATAAAATATTTTAAAAAAGAAACACATCAGTGATACCCAGCAACCCTGCATGTTTAGTCTAGTTGAGGCAAATTTGTCTGTTTTCCGAGATGAAAAAGTGTGTGTGTGTGTGTGTATATATATATAAACATACATATATATATACATATATATACACATACAAAGTATAAAATAAACTAAGACATATGGAGGAATAATATTGAATGAGTTACTCCAATCACAGCACTGATGAAGTAACGACCACAAAGTGTGGACTCAATAAATTTGACTTGTAATGAAACAGGATTTGAGCCAGTGAGATAGCTCAGTGAGTAAAAGTGTGTGTTGAGCTAACCTGATGAACTGAGGTTGTTGTGTGGGACCTATGGATCAAAGAACAAATTGACTCCTAAAATTTGGCCTCTGACCTGTGTGTACCATGGGAAGTGTATGACTGCACTCACACATATGATTGGGTTCACACAGACATAAATAAAACATAAACAAATAAATGTAACAACCAAGTCATGTGCCATGTATTTCCCCAAAGAAAACTTTGGTTGAACTACTATGGCTATGTAAAATTGGATGCTGGCATAATGTATATAACATGTAATATTATTTATCTTATGAATCCTGAGGAAACACTCTCATTTAAAATTTGCTATTATTTTAATGAAAATGTGAAAAATATATTATCCAATTTTAGCAAACACTACCCATTAAGTTATTTGATCTACAAAATTTTGGTATGCTTTGTAAATAGGATCTTCCTTTCTTCTGTCCTTAATTTCTCCTTTCCTTCCAGCTTTCTCCCTTCCTTCCTTCCCCCTTTCCTTCCTCCCTCTCTTCCTATAGCTCCAATATCATTAGCACATGTTAATTTGCTTTCCTTTGATTCAGAAACTAATCTTTTTCATCTACCTTAGAAATTAATCCAAGAGAATCTGTGAAATTCCATATTCACAGAATTACAACCTAGTATTAATATTTTCTTAACTGCAGGCTTCCTAAGTTCTCAGATAGGAATATTCCAAACATGATACCAGCAGCCGCTACTAACACATCCCAATGCACATGACTCATTGACAGTAGAAAAGTGCAATATTTGAAAATATATTTATTTTAAAGCTTAATAATTAACATGTTACTCACTTGGTCAAAAAACTTCAATAGCATGTAATTGTTTGTTGAAAAAGAGCTGGTTTTTTTTTTTTTTTTACATTAAATTAAAGCTTAATAATTAACATGTTACTCATTTGGTCAAAAAACTTCAATAGCATGTAATTGTTTGTTGAAAAAGAGCTGTTCTTTTTTTTTTACATTAAAAAAGATTCTCCTTGATGTGCCTGTAAATCAATTTCCTACAACTAAAGGATGAAAACTCATCTCTAGTTATCATAACATAATTTTCTCATCTCTTGATTTATAATCCCTGCAGTTTATCAGGCATCTTCCCCTGAGTTTAAGTGAAAGGCCCTGTAAGTATTTGATAGTTCTGAGAGTTTAATGTAAGCACTAGATACAAAATAGACACTCAGTAAATATTTGCTGAACAAATGGTACTGAGGCCTATTGAATAAAGCATGGGCTTCCTGGAAAAGGCAGATGCTTTCATAGCCCCTCATTTTACTATTCTATTGAAAAGCCACACAGAAGTGTGTTCGGGGAATTCCATTTCCAGATGCTTCTGCTCTGCTTGGGAGGATGAAAAGCTATCGCAATTCACTGCACTAGAACTACTTTCATTTAGGGCAGTTCTCTCAAAGGGGCTACAAAACAAGGACCATTTATCTTTATCACGTAGGTTATTTTTTTTATCTAAAGATCAAAAATTAGGCTCATGATTTCAAATGGAGAAAACACTGCTTATTTTGAGGTGCCTTTTAAAGTATATCATATTTTATAATGACAAGTCAACTTATTAATTTAATTGGATGCTTTTTGACCTTAGCTTATATTCTATCACTAAAAAATGAATTATTTTCATTTCATAAGATTGTCACTCTATGTTTTAAAACTCATTTTAAATTCTGTGCTTTAGATATGAAAATATATGAATCATATATTATTAATAGCCATTTCCTGAGACATATTTCACAATTTATATCTTCATTTATAATTAAAGTATACAATCTATTACATTAATGACACAAGACAAACACACTTTTAGTGAGTTGCAAGATGATGGATTATGGTAGAACTAAGTTGCTATATTTTGTTTTTAATGGAATTAGTTACAAAACCTACAAATAATTATGAAACTCATTCCAAAGCAAGTTAATTTAGCAATAATTTAAACAAAAAAATCAAAATCAATGTTTCTATGTTTTTCAAATAATTCTTATTACAGCATTATTAGCATATAGACTTTATGTCTTTTCTCCAAACCCTGATTTAACAGGAAGCCATTTTGCCTGACTTCTGCTGAACTTTGATTACTTTTAATGCCAGAAATTACAGAATTCAAGCTTTACCGAGTTGAGGTAAGATTCCTCATCTTGGACACCTTAGTTGGGGATCTCCGTGGAGATCCACTGTACCCAGGACATCAACTCCTCACAGCCTATTTTAGAAGAATTAGAGAAAAAGATTGACAGGCTGCTTGAAGGGAAAAAAATCATGTTAAAATTCAGTTGTTTGAGGGATAAGTCCTTAAGGATAACAGGTCCACAGTGTGGTAGAAATAATGGATCATAAAGTACATGAATTAGCCCCAGGGTGGCAGAAGTTGACAGTATCTACTAACTGACCCTGTGATGAGTGATTAATTAACCCCTAGTCTTTTAGATCATAATTCTTTAAACTTATTATATTTGGGAGTCCTTTTGCCTTTCAGAATGTTATAGGACATTGGATA
>NW_008348789.1:1314405-1328472 GCF_000622305.1 Nannospalax galili
ATATACATATATGGTATATGGTGTAAAAACCTAGCATTTACTAATAATCAGTTATAAAAGGTGTAGTTATAAAAGAAAATTCTTCGGTGTTAGGTTTGGTGGCACATCTTAAATTCTAGCACTGGATAGGCAGCAGCAAGAGAATTGCTTCGAGTTAGAAGCTTGCCTGGTCTACATAGTGAGAACCTGTCTTAAAAAATTCTTTGGCTGACCCCTGCCAGCCTTTATCCTGGAAGACTCCAATTCCTTTGCCTCAGATACCTGGATGAGCTTCCTAACCGAAACTAGCTAAACAGCCTAGCACAGATTCCACTGGCTTCCTGTCTGACACGTACCAGCCCTCCTAATAACCTGACAAGTCTATTCTCTACCCTATTCCACCATCCACCCACACCAGGCTACTACCCTGCAAGAACCTGAAACATGCAAAAATTTATTTTACATGCCTGAACAAAAAGTAACCAAGCTATATAAATATTAACAGAACTAAAATTAAATTAAACAAGAGTACTTCATGTTGAACACATAACCAACAAAGAACATCCATATGCTCAAATGGCAACCCCAAAACACAAACAATATCAAAAACCAAGAGAATATGTTCCCACAAAACCCACTAACCCCACAGAAGTGCACTACAATGAGAATCACCATAAGGAACCCCAGGATGCAGAAATTAAAAGAACAATAAAAACATGATCAAAGACCTTCAAGAAAACACAAACAACTTAAAGAACTCAAAGAGGAAAGGTATAAACTTATGATGGAAGTTGGAAGCCTAAGAATATGTAGCTCAATGACATATCAAAAACAATTCATGACTAGAAAAATGAATTCACAAAAGAGATAGAAATACTGAAGAAAACTGAAACAGAAATGAACATGGAATTGAAATACTCAATAAACTCCTTCGAAACAAAAGGAGAAAATCTCATAAGCAGAATGAATGAAATGGAAAACAGAATATCAAGTTTGGATAATAAAGTTGAAGATCTGAACTCCTTAAGCAAAGACATAAAATTCTTAAAAAAAAAAAGCAAAAAGAAAAAGAAAAGAAAATATAGGAATGGAATACTCAGGAAATGTGTGATAACATGAAAAGATGAAATCTACAAATTATAAGCATACAGGAAGGAGAAGAATCTCAGGCCAAAGACATTGAACAGATCTTCAACTGGATTATAGAAGAAAACTTCCCTAAATTAAAGAAAGACTTACCTGTAGAGATTCAAAAAGCACACAGAATACCAATTAGACATGACCATAACAGAAAATACCCACAGCATATTATAGTAAAAGCATTAAATATACAGAACAAAGAGAAGGTACTGAATATTGCTAGAGAAAAACAACAAGTTACATATAAAGGAAAACCCATCAGAAATGCAACTATGAAAGCCAAAAGAGCCTGGACCAAAGTATTCCCAGTTCTAAACAACCATGGATACTAACCCTGAATGTTTTATCCAGCAAAACTATCTATCATGGTCAAGCGGGAACAGAAAATATTTCATGACATGAATAGGCTGAAAGAATTCATGTCCACCAAACCAGCCCTACAGAGAATATTGGAAGCAACACACTGAAAGGAAGAAAGAAATGAGTATACCCAAAAGGCTGCAGAAGGAAAACAAATGACTCCCCTGTCAAAAGGTACAGCTTAGTAAAATGGATCAAAAAATAAAACCCATCTTTTTGTTGTCTTCAAGAAACTAATCTTACCTTCAAGGATAGACACTACCTTAGGGTTAAAGGGTGGAAAAAATATTTTGAGCAAATGATTCTAAAAAGCAAGTATTATGATTCTAATATCTGACAGAATAGATTTAAAATTAAAATTAATCAGGAGAAAGAGGGTTACTTCATTCTATTCAAAGGAAGAAGTGGAGGGGTTCAAGAGAGGGAGGGATGGTGGGAAGTGGGTGTTACTGGGAGGAGGGTGGGGATAATGGGGGCTCTGGGACTGGGGAAGGAGGTGGAGGACAGAATGGGAAGAAGGTGAGTAGAGATGGGTAACGTTTGGGGGTCTAGGAGACTCAGAAGTGGGTGTGATATCCTCAGGATCCTACAATGGGAGGTACACAATAATATCTTAACATTTGTGTGTGTGTATACCTGGGAGCTACTTGGCAGAGGGCAACATGCCAGACTGAGTCCTCCCTTTGAGTGATTTTTGGGAGTGATCCATGAAACTTCCTGGAAAATACAGGCTATTGTCAAACCTCTTGGTTTTCTACCAGGACAAATAGATGGGACCCTACTGCTGAAATATGAAGAGACATATTTCAGATACAGGACTTGAAGCAATGGAACAAGAATTCTCCTGGAATTCCTCTATCCAAAGTTTGGCTATCATAACGCTAGATGATAATATGCAAACTGCCATGGGAGAAAAACAATCAATGGTCCAACCCAGCCCTAAAGTCTAATAACCATAAAGACTGACATTGAAAACTACTGCTATTGGTGCAGTAGTGGCAGTGTTATTGGGGGGAGGGTAGTAATCAACAGCTATCTAATTGGACTTGAAGGCCCCTCTGTGGAAGTGAACTTTTGGGTGGCACTGTATACTCAGTCAAGTACACATGGTAGGAGAGGATGTAGATCCTAGAGAAAACCCTATCTCTTTCATATCTTTAGACAAATGAAATTTTTGCTATATGCTAAATATTTATACTTATATTTACAGAGCATACGGTACACCATTTATCAAAGAAGCTTCTTTTTGACACAGATGGAGGCTACTGCAGAATTGCACAACAGGTCAGACACATAGAATATACGTCTGAGAGATGCACAGTACTAGGTGACACAGCTACAGTTGAACCTCTCTAAGGCTCATGGAACATAGTGGAACAAGGCATAGGGAGAAAACTAAAGCATCTCTCAACGAATACCAGTAAAGCTTCCTTGTACAGCAGAGTGTGATGCACACGATGGATGGCCACAACTCCCCAAGTTTTAAAGAATAAGAGACTACAGGGTGTGTATCCCTGGATAGGACTCCTATATTTGTCCCCACCCACCCTTGGCTCAGAGAGCATTGCAGAAAAAGGGAACAGAGGGAAGCAGAAGCTTCAAAGCTACTGGAAACTTGCATTTATGAAGTTGTGGCAGTGGTGGCATCGAGCATAGGACCCACGCCAACTCACCTGAACAAGGACCCAGAAGATAGCAAAGAAATAGGTGGTGGACCAACCCTAGTCTGAGAGCTGTTGGAGTCTGGTTGTTGCTGGGTGGGGGAAAGTATGCCTTGCACACGATCACTGGATACACCGATTGGACTCAAGTGGACGAATTTGCATTGAAGGATATCTGGGTGCAAATGCTTGACTAGATAGGACTTACCATGTGTGGTGGAGTGCATGGGGTCTGATGGGGGGAGGTTTTCTGAGTTTGACTCAGAACTGTTGTATGAGAATGCAAAACTCAGTAAAATTTAAAAAAAATTATTATGTATATATTTATTTTTTTCCATTTCTTAAAAAGGCAGATTACATAGTAATGAGGTGGATATACTCATTATAATTAATACTCATTACTTATTTTTGCATGATTAATTGACTCAGTTGAATATTTGGTCCTTTAGGATATAGCACATCTTCAATATTTTTCATCATAGATTAATATTTTCATTAAAAATTGCCAGTGCTGAGAGAGCCACTGTATATAAATATGCCGTACAAAATGGAAGAAGTATTTTTAAGGTCACTCTAGATACTGTTGAAAATTCTATCCTAACACTATGCCGAAATTAATTTATTCATTTTTAGTTTCTTAAGATTTATTTCTGCATATTTCTTCTTTGGATCTCATTGCATATTTTGTTAGCCTTTATCAGGCTCTTCCATTTGTTCTAGTGCCTCATTCTTGCTAAGCACATACTCTACTATTCAACTACACACTCAGTCACATGTCATCATACTATTACGAACCCTATTTTAGTATCTTTTTCTGTCTTTTTTTCCTTTTCTCCTTTGTGTTCTGTTTTATTTTGAGGTAGGGTCTCCCTGTAACCACAGCTGGTCTGGAACTCACCATGTAGACCAGCCTGGCCTCAGTCTAACAGAGATCCACCCCCAAGTGCTGGGATTACAGATGTGCACCACCACTCCTGACTAAGTTTTATTTTTCTAACTATTCATTGCTCATATACGGAACTACAGTTGAGTGTTGTACACTAGACTTCTTTCAAATTAATTCATGGTCTTTATAGGTTGGCACAGTACACGTGTCTCTTTTTCTCAACGTCACTGCATTTGTTAGGACATTCTGTAGAGCGCTGGATGAAAGTTGGGCTCGTACTGACCTTGCTTCTCTTCTCAGAAGTACACTACTTAATCTTTCATCATTTTGTATTATTTTAGACGCTTGTTTCTGCTTATATTTTTATCCAGCTGAGACAGTTTCCTTCTATTCTTAGTTTGTTGAGTTTTTATCATAAATAAGTGTCAAATTTTGTAAAATATTTTTCCTATCTTTAGTGAGGTTATCAAATTTTGTATGAGTTAATTGATTTCTAGATGCTAAAATATCCTGCATTCTTGGAATAAACTGTGATTGTCATATGAATTCTTTCTATAGGTACATGGATTTGAATTGCTAAGGCTTTACTAAGGATTTAGTATTGGTGATCAGGGTCTCCCCTATAGCCTCAGTTGGTCTGGAACTCACTATATAATCTAGGCTAGTCTTGATCTCACAGGGATCTGCCAGTCTCCTGAGAGCTGGCTCTGAAGGCATGTACCACCATGCCCCGGTTTTTAGTGACTTTATGAAAAGTAAAATTTGAGACAGAAACTCACATAGCCATTTTTAAAACTAAATCCTCTAACACAGCACAATGCAAGTGTACCAAATGTAATACATGCTAAATAATAATATCAGGATTGTAGTGAAGGTCTGAGTGTTCTGTAATTAATTCCTATAACCATAACAACCTTGTATGTAAGGTGATTAAATCACTGAAATTAATCACATACTGTGGTCTCTAGTCTGAGGAGAAACTGGCTCAGGCAATGTTCTTTGGTGTTGTATGGTGCGATGTCATCCCATCAGCAGGAGATTCCAGAAGAAACAGGCCATCATTAGGAAGTACGTGGGCAAGTCTGTGGGCAAGGGAGGTGGAATTCCAAGGGAGAAGCACAGCTACTTGTTAGTAGACCTGCAGCCTTTGCTCAAGGACAGGTTATCGACAGTCTTCTACAAGAACAACTCAGTGATCCTAAAGGTAAAATTCTCAGATCATCCATGCTAGGAGGTGAGCTCTCTGGGGTGGAGATAAGCAATCACTCCACATCTTGCCTCTTTCAAGTAAAACTCCATAAATGTGCACATTCCACAAACCTTAAATTCATTTTGTTATTCTCTTGTCAAATTTTATATGCATTATTCTTCGAAAGGGGATGATGGAAAAGGAATATTATATCATGTCCATTTTAAAGATGAAGAAATTGAGACAAAAATGGTTATGCTGTGAGCTAACTTCAATTCTGTGAATTTTGTATGAGGTTATCTGGATAATGTATTCAAGCAACCAGAATTCAATTTTCTAATAACGTATTTTTCTATTTTCATTTGACTATAGATCTTCAAATCCTTTTTCTTGAAGCTAAGTAGATATTTTAGAATTTGAGGAAATGAAATTTAGAATATTAAAACGTATTTCTATAATTAGTTGCATTTTATTCATTGAAAAGTATAGCGCCCTTCTATGGGAGCCACACAAAATTGGAAAATCAAGAGCAAGCTTATCAAACCAAAGCTCTACCAGTCACAGCACAGAACTACGACTCTCCTATTCTATTCAACTCAACTAAGCTTGGTATTTTAGATGATTTGGTAAATTTTGATGAGTTTTAACCTATAATTACAAGTCATGGAAACACACAATTCTAATGTCCATATATATATATATATATACTGATTTGCTTAAAACCTGTTGAATGTAATCTCTCTCAGAGATATGAATTGAAGTAAAATAAACTGAATGCTTACATATTTCCCCCCTTAGTATGTGCACAAATGTACATATTCTTGCATGTACAGGTATGCATGCAGCTGTGTCCATGAAGACGTGGTAGCTGTTGGATAATCTTGGGTGTTACCTTCAGGAGCATTGTTTACTTGCTTTGATGGGGTCTCTCACTGGCCTGAAGCTCAATAATTAGGCAAGACTGTCTGGCCAGCAAGCCCTTGAATTTATTCTATCTCCACATAGCCAGTGGTGGGATTACAAGCATGTGGCATCTTTCCTTGTGTTTTCACATGGGTTCTATGACTCAAACCAAGGATCTTGTACTTGTAAGGCTGTACTGACTGACCTGTCTCCCTAGACCCAGTATTTTATTATGGAAACAATGGCAGCATTTCCAAAATAGACCAAGGTTACTTGGCATGTGACATTTCTATCATGACGACATGACTGCTCAAACTATCTGTGCTGTTTCTAGATAGTAGCCAGTTGAATTGCAATCATTTAACTAACAGGATGTACAAAATTCAGAGTTCATTAACAAATAAAAATGTACCATTTTAACATGATTAGTTTTTACTTCAGAAAGCAGAAAACCTTTGAAAACTATATCATTTTGTCAAATATAATTGAAGAAGAAATCACTCAGTTTGTCTTCCTAGTTCTCTAGGTCAGTACATTCTCTATGAATAAATGATGACTTGAAGACAATGATAGCAATTATCAGTAATACAGTTGAAATGATATTTAAAAATCACAAAAAGTGATTACAGCTTTGCCATAAGCTGTTTGTATTTTTCATCTTTAGTTTCTAGATGTTACCACTGTATTTTTTTTAGAGAAAATTTATTGATTGAATATTTTTGTAGGTTAATTGATAACCCTTTTCCTCTTATTTGCACTCATAGGAATTACCTGGGGGAAAGGAGGTGTCTATATGTCATGCTATGGTGGGATTTATGAGCTGCTATAACAGGCAAGGTTTCCTCTAAGGAAATGCTTACAATTGGGTTCTACATAAAACAACAATAACAAAACGTGCTTTTAAATGAAAAATAAATGCTTAATTGTGACACATTATATTTGATTAGAAACAATTTTTTACTAAGTAATGGTTGTCAGTGAAGTCCAAATAGAATCAGAATCTAATACTTGGTAAAAAGTTGGTTTCAAAATACATACCAATAATGTTACTGGTGCTATCAATGTCTTCCTATATTCCTCATCAAATTAAGGTGTATAAATGAATAACCCATTCCTAAAATTTGTGATGTCATTTTTTAATTAGACCAAAAGTATTGGTGCACATCCCTTCAGGGATTCTTTGATAGTTTAATATACTTTTTAATCCATTGAAGATGTCCATGAAAAAAGTAAAGAACTGTGCTTGATCGAGTAGCGTAATGATGTATTGTAAACAAAGACCATTCTTTATCTTATATAAAAACAAAATGTAATGATGCTGTTGCTTATATGTGCTCTCAGCATGGATGTAGTCAACAGCAAGGTAATCAAACACTAGTTTAGGTGTTGCTGTGAAAATATATATAGATGTGATTAAAGCTTGTAATTAGTTGTCTTTAAGTAGATTATCTCAGATAATTTGAGTCCATCAGCTGAAAGTTTTTAAGAGTATGGTTGAGGCTCTTCCTAAGGATAAAGAAACCTTATCTAAATAGCATCTTAAGCAGTGCTCTAGCTTGTCTGTCCTTCCTGAAGACCTATCCTCCAAATGCTGGACTTACCAAGCCAATTCTGGTATCTCCATATACAAGCAAGTTCCTGAATCACACCGTTTGTGTCTGTGTGTGTGTGTGTGTGTGTGTGTGTGTGTGTGTGTGTGTGTGTCTTTGAGATCTTTTTCTCTGGGATAGAGCCATCTGATGTCCTGAACATTCACTTTATTAAAGAATTATATATTCCTGCCAAATTTCCCAAATGGAAATTGCAAATTGCATTATTCATCATAGTAACAACAAATTCACAATGGATAGTTAACAACAGCAGCAAAAATAGGAGCAAAAACTAAATATCTAGAGATAAAGGGTAAAACATGAAACACAGCACAGAATGAAGACAGGAGAAATAGGATACCACTGAGCTACATCTGGAAAGAGAAGCATGTTGCCCCCTTTAGATACTTGCCCAGTCTTTCCTTTTCTTTCATCATTTCTTTTAATACTCACAAGTGTTTGTATTGCTGAGTACTATGTCCTCAAGCCCAAGTGAAATGGTAACATTGTACAAATGTTATCTCTCTTCCCTGTATTCTGTTAGTCTCTTTGTCTCTCAAAGACAGAATGCCATCATAGTTCCAGGGAGCTTTCCCCTTCTCTTTGCTCCTGACTAAGGATGGAATGTGACTAGTTGTTTGAACTCCTGCCTTGACTTCCCCAAATGATGGGCAGTAACCTGGAATAGTAAGCCACATAAATTCCTCCTGAAAATTGTTTTGACCAGGTTGTTTTATCTCAGTAAAGTAAATAAAAAGATACTAGATTAATCCAAATTAAGGAAATTGGGATAGAAAACAAAGGTTTCCAAGTTGTTTTATCTGCAATCGTAGAGGAAAGGCAAAGAACAATTGTTCTAAGGTCTATAACTTCTCTGATTTTTGCTATCCCCAATCTGGTAAATTTGTACTGTAATTGAGGAAGCAGAAGTACATGTGGAAAGGAGGGGAGAATCTTCTACACACTAAGTGATTCAGAAATTAAAGGATCAAATGGAAAAGTGTCTGTAAGTGAACAATGTACCAATTAAATGATATTTTGAATTAGAAAATACTAATCATAACTGATGTTTTAGACATCTGAAATATGACTTGCCAAAGAAATATTTTGTTTGCTCTTTTAGGGCCTTCCCCAGTATTTTACAAGCTGATTAATTTGCAATCATACATAGTAGAAACGTTGAAGAACGGCTACATTAGAAACCTCAGCTAGTGTAATTCAAATCCTTTAAGAACATCCCTGAGTGTGTAAACAGGGTATCTAGTTCAACAGACCTTTTATATGATTATTTGTAATATAGTCTCTTTTACATGTTCAAAACACTGGGAAACTTCAAAGACACAAAAACAAAACCTGTGGGAAAGTTGAATCCCTAGTCATTTAGTGGCCCACTTTTTTCACTTCTTGTCTTTTACACTTAAGTAACCACAATGGCCCCATTTAGGAAGTATATGACATTAGGACATTGCCAGTTAACAGATTAATTATAGTAAATTGGCATGGTGCTTCGTGTTATTTTTCATGAATAAAGTGAATGTGTCTGAATTGTGGATTCAGGAAGAAAATTCCTGGAATCTATTCAAATCTCAGTTTCATTACTTAATAACTGAAAACTTGGAGTAATTGTAGCTTTCAAAACTTCAGTTTTAAAATTTGTAATACTTGAGTAGAGCAGTGTCTGCATTTTGAATACTACTAGAGAGGGAATGAAATAATTTCAATAAAACATTCTGAAAGTACTGTTCAATCAAAACAAATTGGCCTAAATCAGCCTCTGTCTTTTCACAATGAATTGGCTGAAAAGAACATCTGTATGTAAGGATGGCCAACCTAACTGGTTAGAATCCTAGCTTCTTGAGCATACTTATGTAGCTAATCAACTGAGTTCCAGACAATCATCAGTAACCCACTTCTTGGCCAGTCCTAGGCAGCAGACTATCATAGATTATAGTCTAACAGTATCCAATTTAGCAACTGAGTGTCAATCAATCACAACAGTCCACCTCTCTGGGAGCAGCAGTTACAAACAGCTTAGTTAGGGAACTATCAAACTGTACCAGCAAAGCAACCTTTCCATTGCTTTTCTGTATTTCCGGTAACAGGATGAGCTCAGTATATTATAGGACATGGGAGTGAGAGATTCTGATCAAACTTCTATCAGAGTATTTGCAGTTGTAGAGCCTTACTTAGGTAAACACTGACAAATTCAACTATTCTGGGTGGTGTTTGTTTGCTTATTTGTTTGTTTCTTTTTTTCTTCCCAAGGTGGGGCATACTTTCATAATAGTAGTACTTGTTACATTTTACTATCAATAACAATATATTTTGAAAATTACTAATGTGCATAAAATAGATAGAAATATAAAAGCATCCAAACTGTGGAGCTATCCAAAAAGAAATTGACTACAAAAAGCTGCATGATATGTCATTTTGTCACTCAAATTTCAAACTATGGTAGGTTCTATTTTCCATTTCATGGAGGAAAGTATGAAGATTCATATAATTTTATAATATGTGAATATTTAGTAATGGGAAAAATGCATTTCCAATGGGAAATTGAAAATCATCCTTTTTATACAGATGCATTTTGTTTTACTTCCAGCAAATAAGGTTGAATGAACCAACTCATTTTTGATAAAAACAATGATGCATTTGCTGTTCTGACTTCTGATCCTCATTACATATATTTCATCATGAGTTTGAGGAATTCTCTTCTGTTCTCATTAATGAAAACATAAGCATGATTCTAATTAGCCTGAGTGTGCCCTGGAAATGCGCAAATCCTTTCATTAGATATGAGAGATGCATTCTGGTCATCACCTCTAAATGCCAAATTTATTATATTGTGGAGAAAAATACTATTATTTCTTCTAATTAAAATAATCCACACCATAATGAACAAAGCATAATTAAAGCTAAAATAATTAAAGAAATAGTTTGTTTCTCTCTAAACAAACCTATATTAATAGCAATATTCATAGAACTAAACTTACATCTCCTTGGAAGTTGGGCAATTTTTTTGTAATTGCAAAAACTGTAATTTCTAAACTGAGTGACTATCTTGTGCTTATTTAAATCGATTTACAAGTAAAAGCCCAGTATTTTGAAACCATTCACATTGCCAAACTGGACACTTGTTTGTCCTTACAGAAACTCTATGGGACTTTCTTTCATGAATCCCAGACACACAGACATACAGAGGAAATATACATGCAAGTTATTTATCCTTTATTTTCCCTGCATTTGAAAAAAATTCTGGACATTGTTTTAACATAAGATTTTGGATGTTTTTGCCTTGATTTTAGTTCAAACCATGGAGATTATGAATATTCAGGATGAATACTGATAAATTAGTTATTTGGGAAAATAAGCTTTGTTAACGTTTATGTAAGCAAAGTACCCCCCTCATAAGTTTTCAGGTATTTTATACCAAGTAATTCTAGATCATTGAATGTGGTCTGTTTTTAACTCTCCTTTTCAAATCTGTGTATGAAATGTGTGCCATTGTAATGATCTTGCCTCTACACTTACAGGGTATCATCTTCTACTGGTGGAGTGACAATGCCAAACATTTAAAACGTTCTTGACCCCCCACTTAGGATTTCACACACTATCACATCATACATTAAATAATATACAATGTATTTTGTATTTTTAATCGCTAAAAGGTAATAAGAAGCCAAGCATTTTGGGGCATGCGTTTAGTCACAAACAGGAGTCAGAGGAAGGAGGATCTCTGTGAGAGCAAGGTCAGTCCAGCCTGGTCTGCATGGTGAGTTCCAGGCCAGTTGGGGCTACAAGGAAGCCCTGTCTCAAAACACAAAACAGAAAGCAAAGCAAAGTAATAAGAAACCAGTGAAAAAGTAATTTCTGTTTATAAATTAGTCAGAATGTGACAATACTACTATCAAGAACTACGAAGGGATGGAAAGATGGCTCAGCAGTTAAGAACACTGGCTGCTCTTACCGTAGACCCAGATTCAGTTCCGAGCACCCACATGGGAGCTAACAACCTTCCATAACTCCAGCTCATGGGGATGCCATCCCTTGTTTTAGCCTCAACATGCACTGCACATGTGCTGTGATTACATACATGTAGGCAAACATCCATAAATAAAATAAAAATAAAATGTAAAAATTGACGATATGCCTATTTGGAAATTGAAACGAAAACACATGTCTGACAAATGTAAGACCATTTTGCATAAGAACCTCAATTTGTCAAGAGTGTATACTTATAATGATAAGCCACATCTTCACATGCATGCACACACACACACACACAGAAGAAATCTGTTATTGCTAGTTTTTCACATTCTGTCCATTGCAAAAACAAAACACAAGTAACTGGGAATGTAATAGAAGAAGCTTATGGGGCTGGAGAGGTGGCTCAGTTGTTAAAAGCACTGGTTACTCTTGCAGAGGACCAGGGTTTGATTCCCAGTGCCCACATGGCAGGGAACAACCATTGGTAACTCCAGTTTCAAAGGAATCTGATGCCTTTTCTGACCTCTGTGGGCAATGAATGTGAAGGACACACCAATACATCTAGGCAATACACTTTTACACATAAATTAAATATAACAAAATATTTTTTAAAGATTATTTATGGCTACCTTCTTGCTATAACACAGTATTCTTTGTGCTATAAAACAGTAGTATAAAGAATTATCTCTAGAATGCTTCCTGATCTTCTAGAGGATCCAAGATCAGTTCCTAGCACCCACATCAGGCAACTGTACCTCCAAGTCCAAGGCATCAGATGGTTTCTTCTGGTCTCTCTGGCCATGCATACACACATGCTACATATTCATGTGGAAACACACACATACAAATAAGCACTTATTAAATCTTGAAGAATTATATTTATTTTTCTGATATCCCAATATTGCACGAGAATCTCATACTAAAAATTTCATACCAGTTTGCTTCTAAACAACTACCACACAAGAAGAGACATCAAACAGGTAACTCATAGAGAGAGTCTGTGAAAAGGGTCTGCAAATCTGCCCTTTTCCCTTACTTTGCTCTAAGAAGTTGGCAAAATTCTTACTTTTTGTCTGTGTTTAAACATAAAATAAGAACATAGGGAAATAACAGGAAGGAAATGTATCAAAATGTCAGATTATGATGTGGCTCAAAAACAATTTAAATCAAATCAAATCATAATATGCTTTTGTGATCACAGGGCGGACAAAATACAGTAATATATATTTTAGTGAAAATGATTGATATACTTGAAATTTATATATGTATATATCAAACTTTAAGAACAATAGTGAAGTTTTAATTTTTGGAACACTTTCATATTTTGCTTTAATGTGTATTTATGCTATATCATATAAAATGAGTTATATGAAAATTAACTACAAGGCAAAAAAAATTAAGTTTGCATTAGTTACTACAGTTAGCAACTTACACTAAAATTTGAAATAGAACAACATCTATTAGTTAAAATTTGCTCCAACTTCTGCTAGTGAGATATTATTAGATACAGATTATAGAAAATATATTAAGTATAAATATGGTTTTCATAATATTTTAATGATTTTTTTTCTTTTCAATTTAATGAGTACCAAGCAGACTGTTCATTAGTGGATTTTTGTTTAATATTGCTAATGGAATTAAATGAAAAAGATATATAGTACCACTAAGGTAACACAGAAGAATAATGTTAAATAAAAAAAAAAAAAAACTTTGACCAGGCAGTGCTAAGAGATGCATATGAAACTCCTATTTCCTGAGGCAACCCTAGTATTGGAAAGTGGTATTCCCTGAGGTATAGTCATCCATTTACAAATACAGAAAATATACTCCTTATGAGCTAATAAAAACATTAAATAAAAGGATAGACTATTGCAAAATTTTAAAACATGAATGCATGCAAAATAAAGTTTGCTTTACCTATTTGAACTTGAGTGATAGTATTAATGATCATAGATGATTTACCTAGGTGTCAATTTAAATTGTTGTTTAAATGAATAAAATGACGATCGTGAAACAGTACTAAATATGAAAAATAGTATGTTTCTTGAAGAAGGGAGAACATAACTAAGACTGTATTTCAAAAATACTTTGTAGTTTATATGAATAATTGATTAAAATCCTTAGATTCCATCAATGCCCTTTAAACACAATCTGTAAGGTTTAGTCATTTACATTATTTTTTTCCATTTTCTTCGGTTCTTTATTTCTTTATTATTTAAACTCTTTCTTCGTGGCAATTTCAAACACATAATACATGGCTTTTACTTAGAGTAGTCATGTTGTCTGATAGTCATCCTGAAAGAATTTATGGTAGCATTTGACTAACATCTACATTTCTAAAACTCATTAAAGATCACACAATGATGCTATGCT
>NW_008348789.1:1328788-1347727 GCF_000622305.1 Nannospalax galili
AGGACAGATGATTGTCAAAGTTTAAATTAAACAATGTCTTGGAATTTGGCATCATAAACCCTAATTCAACACATATGTATTGAAAGTTCTATAATGAATATGAACCTCATTATCTATGTTGTATGATATTTTGGACCTGTGACCAAGACAAGCATAAAAGAAACCTCATTCATGTACATTTCCATGTCTGTTTCTAGCAGCTCCTCACTTCTTATCTTTTTCTTGTGTCCAGTAAACTAGAAGCATCATCCCATGCCTACGGTTTACTAATAAAACTGTCATTGGTAACTCAGTGTTATGGCTTTTTTACTGTTTGGTATAAAAATAAAACAATATTAATGTGAGCAATCAAACACCAAATGTCATTTCTTCAGAGTCAGAGTAGTGTTTTATACAGGGTCTCCTAAAGTACAGTATTTTTTGAACAAGAGAGTGGCATTTTATCAGTGCCATGGCTATATTTTTGATAGTGAGTGATATAAAGTTGGACAAGGGAAACAAGATAAGGCCTATAAATTCCAAGTCAACACAAAGAGATGCAACTCATACTTTACCAAAGTTGAGTCTGAGCTCAATCGGTTGACACGCATCTGTTCTATAATCATAGTAAATACATCTGACACACACTTCAAGTGACAAAAGTCCACTCATTAAAAGAACTGTCCTCAAAGTATTGCTTATTATTTATATGAGTGATTTATATATGATTTAATATGAGTGATTTCCGTTAGTTTAAACAAAGGAAAGATCTTATTTAGGAATTTTAATCACATATATTAATTGTACATGATAATAGGTTTCACTGTGATATTTCCATACATACACTTAACATATTTTGTAACATATTTTGATAATTCTCCCCCTTCATTTAGCCTCTTTTTCCCTTTCTACACCCACATATGCACATATTTTTAAAATCAAACAAAAAAATAAGAAGTGGAGAAAAAGGAAAAAATAACCTAACCAGACTAACTACATATTTGAGTCATAGATCACTGAGAAATCAAGCTGGCACTGACCACTAAGCTGAGAAATCAAGCTGGCACTGACCACTGGCTAGATTTCACAATGCTGGAAATTGTTAGGTACCACTGGAAGAAAATTTAATCATCAATCTTACCCAGCCATGAACACTGTGAGCTATAAATACCACTGGTCTGCAAGATACACCCACTGCAGAGAGAATGCCACGAATGTTTTGGACATAACATATCACTTTCTGACTGAGTTAAGGCCCACTCCACATGATGAAACCCATAACTGGCAACATCACTATGGCCAATAACCTGTGGCTAGATAGATCATACATATTATCCTATTATTCTGCTAAACAGACATAGTGTTCAAGTGAATTTTGATGGTTTATAGCTGTTCCCATAGATTAGTACATCACTCAAATCTCATCAGATAAGGTTTTTTTTATGCAGTAAATGCTGACTGACACAAAAACAGACAAGTGGCCAAATTGTTGGGGATAAGATATTTTGGAGTGCTCAGCACTAAATGGGAGATCTAGAGTCCACCCTTTCCCTCAAGGCTCAGGAATCATCATGGAAGAGGAAGCAGAAAGATTGTAAGAGCCAGAGTCAAAGGATGAAAAAAAAAAGCACATCAAAGCATGTGTACATACGAAGTCACAGCATGCACAGGACCCACACAAGCTCAAAGCTTTCAAAATCCCAGCATGGAGGGGGTAGGTAGGCAAGAAGTACCACCCCTAGTCGAGGAGTTATTTGCAATTGATAGCTTCTGGGAGAAGGAAATTCAGTTTTCTTTTACTTTAGGTTGACCATATTCCAGTGGACAGTGCCATGACTAGGAGTATATAGACAGCACAACTTGAATTCACTGGGTTATCAATTTTTTAAAAAAAGAAAACAGAACTTGGGGGTTAGGAAAATAAAGCTGTATCTAGGAGGAGTTAAAGTGAGAATGTGGAGTGAACCTCACCAAAATATATTGTATGAAATTCTCAAATGATTAATAAAAATATTTATATATACAATAAATAAAATGCATTAATACAGTATGTCATGCCATGTGATAATTAACATGTATAGTGAATAAGAAAACATACCACCTTTAATTAAAAATATATTTATATACAATATTCATTCAGATCAACTCCTCCAGAAACCAGCAACATTTTATGACTTCTCTTGATATCAGAAAATTATTGTAAATTATATCAGGACAAAGTGAATGGGAACGGTATTAAATAAAAGCATATTGGAGTAAACACAAATACATGATACATAAGGATTCTGAGAAAAATTTTCAATGTTAGAGATCTGGGTTTTCAGATTCTGTGAAAAAAAAATATTCTCCAATTTCACTTCAGAAAGTATCATGTTCAAAATTCCAGAGAAATCCTAACCTTTGAAATAATGTAATTTAGATTTGGAGCTTGGGGATATTAATATTCATCAGTAACATGGAAATTTGGAACTGTGACCCTTTGTCTTTGAAAATTGAAAATAAAAACATTTTGAAACATGACATCAAGGAAGCGCGTATAAATATGAGATGTTATTTGCATGAGAGAAGATGATAAAGGCAATATGCTGAACAACGATATTAGAAAACCTTGATGAGGCTTGTTTAACACACAGGAAGCCCTGGATTTGATCCCCAGCACTGCATGTACTGGACAAGGTACTTCAAGGCTTGAATCTATTCTCTACAGGTGAAAGCAGAAGGAACAGAAGTTTCAGATCACCCTCATTGAGGGTTCCTGTCCAGTCTGGACTGCATGAAATCCTGACTCAAAAAACAAATACAAATATATAACAAAGAAAATAATAAACACTATGGAAGCCTCTTTATTGTACCTTCAGTTTTTAATGGAATCTAGTATTTTCTCCTGGATTTGGCAACTGGCTGTTTTAAAGGTCTTTTTTTAATTATTTATTTTATGTGTATGAGTGTGATGCTTGCATTTATGTCAGTGAACTCGTGACATGCAGTGCCTATAGAGGACAGAGGAAAGCACTGGATCCCCTGGAACTGGAGTTGCAGACAGTTGTTACCCACCATGTGGGTACTGGGAATCACACCCTGGTTCTCTGCAAGACTGAGTGCTCTTACCTGCTGACTCATCTCTCCATCCCCTTAAAGGTATTCTTAATGCTTATACTTGGAGGGTATATGTACACAAGACACAGCAAAAAAAAGCCTTTCATACAAATTATGCCTAATTTAATTTCCAAATGATTGACCTCCTTTCACTGACGTGTTTTGTGTATTTGAATCTAATTGAACTAAATAAAGCAGGACTTTCAGGCATAGAGCCAGAGTCCTTCTTAATTGACCTGACTCTGAATGCCAACTCCTGAAGGAGCATCAAGAGCAGGTAACTTCTCCAAGAAATGTTGAAATCAAACTTTCTCCCAAGCAGTATAATAGAACAACACACCTGCTACAACTGGGGATGGTTTCTCCCATAGAGTACATGTGTTTAAGAGGAAGTTAGCACCCTCAATTGTCACCTGCATGGCTTTCCTTATGAAGCCTGCACAATACAATGAGTATTTCTGGTAAAAACAGCTACAGTATTAGTGAAACAGCCCATCTATTGTCAGAACTTGATAATTATAAGAACTCACGTGGACAAATAAGAATCTTAGGTATTCTAAATACCATATTAACAATCCTCAAAGGAAACAGCCCCTAAGATAAGTTTTGATCCATAACAGAATCTATAATTTAACATAAATTGTACTGTGGGAGACCTTACTATAACAGCTACTTAGGCCAAAAAAAGAAAAAGAAAAAAGAAAAGAAAAGAAAAAGATTCTATGGGAAAAAGAGGGGTGGAGATAGGAAAGGCTTCTTTCCATTGTCAGGATATAAGCAAATCTGTGCTGTCTAATAGGTTTGTAAGAAGATATTCAACAAATCAAAATAGCCATAAAAGGATTTTATTTTTGCCAGGAGGGGTGCTTACCTCTTAACCCAAATCCAACACTTATAAAATCCAACATTAAGAGCCTTACTGAATCACATTTTTATTTAATCACACAACAATGGCCATTTTATTCATTTAGAAACATATAAGGGGTCTTTTGTATAATATCTAAATCCTTATAGTGTTAGGTATTAAATGATGCCAAATATTTTAAGCATTAAGGGAGATATTGAAAATATATCCTCTCAAAATGGTTATATCATGAATTCATATTATAAGGAGAGAAAAATATATTTTCTAATGTCTGTCTTTAGATGATATTATTTAGGGAATTGCTAAGTGCCATTTAATAACATAGCAATAAGTATGGTAAAATAACAATGCCTTCAAAGGAAGATATAAACAATAAAATATTAGCTCTTGTCTTACTTATTTTCTATTGCTCAGTTACAAAGAGTGACCAAAATGAGCTTCAGGAGGAAAGGCTTTATTTGGCTTACAGTGCACAGGTTATCATCAAGGGAAGCCACGGAAGGTGCTCAGGGCATAAACCTGCTACAGAGACTATGGAGGAATGTTGGTTATAGGCTTGCTCCCTTGGCCTATCCTTGACCTGTTTCCTTATACAACATAGGACTGCCTGTCCAGGGGTGGCACTGCCCAGAGTAGCCTGGGCCTTCCTCCATCACTCAGTAATCAAGAAAATACACAACAGACAGAGCCAAAGGCCAATACAATGGAGAAAATTCCTCAGCTTTCCTGTGCACTCAGGGTACAAAACCACAGGTTCTCTCCATGACCCCTTCAGTCTTGGGGGTCTTTACCACAACTGAGGTTGCACCTTCAGCAATAGCCTCTCTTGGCCATTCACTGTGCCAAGCTTCAGCTTCTCTCCCTGACCTCTCATGCCTTCAAAACTATTTTCATGAAGGAAACACACATTACCAAGTTCTGCTTCCCATTTGACATACAGCCTTGGTCCCCTCTGGACCTCAGTTCCTCTGTGCTTATCCTGAGGAACTACTTGGCAAAAGATTTCACACAATGGTGCTAATCTCTTGTTGCATCTGATTTTCAACCCCAGCTGACCAGCA
The DNA here is from genome assembly GCF_000622305.1 of Nannospalax galili. Lineage (NCBI taxonomy): Eukaryota > Metazoa > Chordata > Mammalia > Rodentia > Spalacidae > Nannospalax > Nannospalax galili. Next base: position 1,333,790 of record NW_008348789.1, read on the forward strand.
GCAATTGTTCCAGTAAAGCACAAAAGGTTTCACTTCCAAAAATTCTCAGTTCATAATATATAACACAAACAACCCTGATAGAGTCATTGCTTCCCTTTGAAGCCTCACAAACTAGGACTCCACCATCTGCATTTCTCCAAGCTGTCACAGAACAGCACACTAAGCTCCTTGCACTTGATGCTTTTTCTAGTCAATAGTTCCAAACACTTTCACATTCTTCCCCAAAACATAATCTTTTTCATAACAAAATACCCTATGATTCTCATACCAATTACTGTCCTAGTTACTTTCTGTTGTGATGAAAACACTGACCAAAACCAACTTGGGGAGAAATGGGTTTATTTGGCTTACAGCGCACAGTCAATCATCAAGGGAAGCCAAGGCAGGGACTCAGGGAAGGAACCTGGAGCACAGATCACCCAGGAGCACTGCTTATTGGCTTGCTACCCTGACCTGTACTCAGTCTACTTTCTTATACAACACAAAACCAACCACCCACAGGTGGTATTGCATTGAGTGGGCTGAAACCTCCCACATCACTCACCAATCAAGAAAATGCCTCAGACATAGCCTCAGGAAAATCTAATAGGGGAAATGACTCAGTTGAGCGTTCATCTACCCAGGTGTGTCAAGTTTACAGCTAGAGTTATCCAGGACAGCTCTTCATTGGACTGATGACAACATCAGGAAATACATTAACATTGTATATTAACATTTTATAAAAAGAAGAGTGACTTAAACTATCTTTGACATATTGATATTCCTCCTGCCCCCACGCTGTGGAGCTTAGAACAACTATGCTGAAGAGAAGTGTGGAGATAGAGGCCTGACTTGTGACTTTTCAGGGAAGCAAAGTTATCAGGGCTGTTTGTTTGATATTCTGAATTGAGAATCTATGGTTTACGGTTGGCTGGGGCTGAAGAATCAGCTGTGATTAAGAAGAGACCAGAACCACTGAAACCTCTGAAACCTTTGTTTTACTGAATAATTGATGCTGGTTAGTTAGGACTGAAAACTCAGTGGTGAGTAACAAGAGACTAGCATTAAGGTCAAATATTCTAGGAAGTATTTCTTCAGGGTCAGCACACAGAAGCTGTAGTCCAGAGGACTTCCATGGCTCTATCTCAAGCTGGAACCAAGATTTGGTAATGTGTAAGAGTATCCTACGTGGTAGGGTTTTGGAGGCATGAAGGGGTCATGGAGAGGCTCGAAGGCTTTGCACCCTGAGAGGCCAGAAGAGGCCATTGCTTAAGGTGGAGTCTCTGTTGCAATGGAGACCATAGCATTTTGGAGATGCCAGGACCATGGAAAGACCACCAAGGAAAGGTGGAGGAGTGGAATCAGTCTGAGCCTTCAAGACAAGCTATGTGTGCTGTGGATGGTAGAATCAGAGAAGTAGAGCTACCCATCTTTTGTTGTCCAGAAGATCATGAGTGAATCCCAGTTGCTCAGGCTTGAATTACTTTGTGGGACTTTAGTTTGACTTAAGTGTGCTCATTTTTTTTTTCCATTTTGAAATAAGACAGTACTTAACTTGTTTTGGATTTTATAGGAGCCTACAGTTAAAAGACTATTAAAAGATCTCTAGTACCCAAAAAGATCAGCAAAGGCTAATGGTTAGTAATGGATCGATACTGGTCAATTTACTCAAAGATTCTTAGTGCTGGAATCAAAGAACATAAGGGTAAGCTGAGAAAGGCAGATAGGGACTCTGCTGTTTGTTGGTTCATTTGTAGGACATCTTGAGAAGTCATATTTTGGTTTTGCCTTGTTTTCTTTTCTTTTGTTGACACAGTGATTTACTATGTAGCACAGACTGGCCTAGAACTCACTCTGTATCTCGGATAGTCCCAAATCTGAGATCCTTCTGTTTTCGCCTTCCAACTGATGTATTAGGCATGTGCCACCTCACTCAACACACAGTACTCTTTTTTCCAAAATAAAGGTGGTTTTCAACATAAAAAAAGAGTATTAAAAGAGAATTTTAACTTTGAAGTGTTCGGATTTTTTAAGGACTGTAGGACTTTTAGAGTTGTACAGTTTTATGTTGTGATATTAACATTAACATCACATCTTAGGGACTAAATGGAAAGGTTGTAGCTCAATAGCAGTGTATTTTAGTGGCAAATTGGCAAGGTGTCCTTTGGGCTGGATAGCTTTAGTTGTCAACTTGACACACCTGGTTACAGGGAACCACAATTAAGGAATTTTCTCCATTGTATTGGCCTGTGTCCATGTCTGTAGGGCATTTTCTTGACTGTTGAGTAATGTGGGAGGGCCAAGACCATGTGCACAGTGTCCCCCTTGGGAAGATGGTCCTGTATTAAGAAAGCAGACTGAGCACAGGCCATGTGAGCAAGCCAGTAAGTGGCATTCCTACATGGTCTGTGCTCCGGTTTCCAGCCCTGAATCCTGCCTTGGCTTATCTCATTGATGAAATGTGACTTCAGAGGTATAAGATAAAATAAGCCCTTTCCTCCACAAGTTTTTACTTGTGCAAAAGGAACGTTAGTGAAATAATATATGATTACTACTGTATCATTATATTTTAATAAAACTATATAAAATATAAGCTAAACCATCAGACTTGTGAGAAACAGTAGTTAATTCTAAACCTGAAAGTTTTCACTGATGATCTAAGGCATAAGTGAATTATTCTGAACAAGAATAAGGACCAGAAACATCAAGCAATTATTTTTAAGATATCCCAAAGGTATCTATTTTTCAATAATAGTTTAAAATTGTCCCAGAATAGGAAGAAACAAAAAACCAGAATGAGCAGATGCAAAAGTGATCAGAGAAAGAGAATGATGTAGAGAATAGAAAAAAGCATAAAATAAGCAGATACTTTAGAAACATAATACTATAAGAACATAATTTTGAATATTATATTTATGTATTTTTAAATATTTTATTAATTTTATTTTATGTGTATGAATGTTGTGTCTACATGGGTGTAAGTATACCCATGTCATGCAATGCCTGCAGAGTTCAGAAGAGGGTGTCTGATATCCTAGAATTGGAGTTACACAGGGTTGTTAGCCACCAGGTGGGTGCTGGGAAACACACTTGGGTCCTCTGCAAGACCAGCCAGTCCTCGTAAGTGCTAGGTCATCTCTCCAGCCCAAGTTTTGAATATTTTAATATTTAACAAATTGAATCCATTCTTAGTGTGTACACAATTAGATTTTGAAGGCTTGTTTTCTAAAATCCTTACAAACATATTAATATGGATTTAACTATCTATGGTATCTAAATATAATTTTCTATAAAAATCACAACATATTAGAAAAACTAAACAGCCATTTACTATTAAAAGAACAGACTTATTAAATGTCATATGAATTTCATATTCATATTTAAGACAATTATAGGTGGCAATCTTATCAGTGCTAACAGTATTCAGAATTAATCAACAAACTAAAACTTAACAACAACAACATTGAAAACCATTCTGTAAAGGTGTGGTGCCTTACATGTGAACTGTTACTTTATTCTAAAATTAAATTATAATATTTCCCACATATATTTTATCGTATGCACTTTAGTATCATTTCATTTATTTGCTTTTGGAGACAGAATATCAAGTAGGTCAAGCTGGCTTCAAGCTCATTATGTAATCCAAGATGCTGTTGATATCTCCCTGATCCTCCTGCCTCCAACTTCCAAGCGCCAGGGTTGCAGGCATGAGTCAGCAAGTCCAGTTTAAGTTGTGCTAGAGACTGAACTCCACACCACACACATGCTGGCAAATATTCTACTAATTGGGATATATTCTCAACCCCAGGAATGACTATTTTCAAATGAAAAAATAGTATTTTTTACATTATTTTTTCTCTATTTCCTAAAGTCTTATGCTAAAAAATTGTTGTACAATAATGTAGATTTGCTTAAATTGTTTTAATCAAAAGGATTTAAAAACTCAGTACCAAAATGAATAGTTGTACCTTGTCATTGGGTCTAAAGAAATTAATGAATGTTATTTATAATTATTTACAAAGGTTCATTCAAACTGTTTGAATTAATTATAAAGGAATTTACAATGTTTCAAATTCTATAAGATAGAAGAAACAGCATTTTCATAATAAATTATTTTCATAATATTTAATTTATATGTGATAAAGTTCCATGATAACTTTCATCATCACTTATGAATCATGTATAACAGTAAGATATGCATTGTACTTTAACAAACAATCCAAATCCTGTATAATAAGCTATAAGAAGAGTACCACTGGTATTAGTGTTCATTGTGTTTCTATCTATTTTCATGAATACATGGTTCAACCTGAATCAGCAAATGAAGTTTCAAATATTTGTATTATTAATTCAATCAGTAAGAATGTTTTAAGATTGGATTTTATAATTTTATGTATGTGTGTTTCTGTGTGTTAGTTTGTACACATGTGTTCAGATGCCAGCAGAGGCTGGAAGAGGGTGTGGAATCTGAGAAGCTGGAGTTACCATTGGTTGTGAGCCACCTGACATGGATATTGTAAACTGAACACCATTCTTCTTCAAGAACAGCAAGAACTCACCACTGCTGAGCCTTCCCTCCAGTCTCAGTAAAAATGCTTTTATATATATGTATATAGTTGCTAATTAAATATGAATAATTATGAAATTATAAAATAATTTTAAAAAATTTAAATCTTAGTAGATAAATGATTTTATTAAATTATATTTAAAAATGGATTCTCTAGTATATATTTTAAATATGACAGTTTTATAAATCTAAATATTGTCCTCGTTTTACCCTTTTATTAACTTATAACTCTCCAAAGACAAGGGTTGATATTAACAAATATCAGCAAATTAACTTTCCTTTAAAAATATTTTAATTTTTCTCTTGTGTGTATGACTGTGTTGCCTGTATATATGGAAGTGTATCTGTGTTGTGCAATTCCCACAGAGGCCAGTTCCTACTGGAACTGGAGATACAGATGCTTGTTAACTAACATGTTCATGCTGGGAATTTAACCTGTGTACTCTATAAATGAAGTGATGGCTTTCCAGCCCCCAGAGATTTAAATTTCTGATCATTTAACAATACCATCATACCTAAGGAATAGAAAATTATGTTCATAATCTAACCTCGAATCCTAAATTTGCTCTTTCGTACTGTGATTATAGTTTTGAGACTAGGAATTGTTGATGGGCCTTGTGACCTGACTGCTTTATCAGATGGATTCCCATCAGAAGACTGAAACAGTTGAGCACTTTGGAAAGTGGCAACGAAGGGGCAAGAGATTGTCCTCATTTTTGACGCATCAGAGACACAATATCCCAAGGATAGATAGATGCTTATTGTGTTCAGATTTTCTTGGCTCTGGTAGAATCAGTTTTGTGATGGCACCCCATTCCAAGGGTCTCCAGCCACTTCTGGGTAACATTCCCACAGATGCCAAGCATCAGTTTGCAGCTCGCTTCAAACGAAATGGTAGATTCAATGTAACATCTGTGCCTCTTCTGTATGTTTCTGCTGTACATCTTTCTGTTTGCAGTATTAGTTCTCTGAATCTGTTTTCTCTCTACTTTCTCCTTCCCCTCTTCCCCCTCCTATGAGAAAACATGTATACTAAATAGCATGTTGTTTAACCTTTTTGTGTGTGAATTATGAGCTGGATTCTGAATGTGTCACTCCAACACTTTTTTACTCTTATACATTTATTAAACATTCCTATAATTTCTTGTAGCCCACTACAGGGATAGGACCTTATGCACGTTTCTATATTCCTAGCCAACAGCCCTTGGCTTGAGGTGGTAATAGACCTTTGGGGAAGAACCTATTACTATTATTTGTTTGAAAGGTCATGTCACACTAAATGCACATTTTATATACATAGGCAAGTGCTGTGACCAATTTTCATTATTTCTTACTTCAGTGGGAGGTAGTTAATGTAGAAGCCCAAAATGGGCCAAAGTACCCAGAGTAAGTGATGAGTAATTATCATTTAATAGGACAGCTATATCACCCTCTCCAAGGCTCAGGTAACATCATGGAGTAGGCAGAAATATTGTAAGAGTCAAAGGATTGGGAAATGTGCACCTATAAAAAGCGTCTTCTGCACCTGACAGTCCTTGTACTCATGGACTCACTGAAGCATTGGTTATATGCACAAGACCTGCACATCACAGGGCCCTTCAATACTTCATCACTGTTGGAGGAGGGCCTCCGGGGCTCAACACTTCCTGAGAAACTGTAGGCAGTTAGTGGTTGTTGAGGGAAAAAGGTACCATTTTAATCAGTGGTATAACCTTGCCACCCAGCCATATTCAGGCAAGAAATTCTAATGAACTCAGTGGGTCATACACAAAAAGAAACACTGAAGTAAGAGGGATCATGAAGTATGGCTTCAGTGGAGAAGACAGAAGACAGAAAGAAAGACAAGAATGGAGGTCGAAACAACTAAAATACATTATATAAAATCCTGAAACTTCCAAATACACACACACACACACACACACACACACACACACACACGATGGTGAATGCCCCCCAAAAATATGCATTTTTACTATATGTGTTAGGACAAGGAGACCCTCTATACCTGGGAAACTGATAAATTTTCCCACAATTTCCCACAATTTTCATATTCTATCTGAATATGAAAAGAAAGAAGATGAAGAACTGGACAATCATGTTATCTGCTCAGCTTAGCTTTGGTGTGGGGATAGACGACCAGAGTCATAAAGATGTGACAAAAGGGAAGCACACAGTCCTGATTCATCAGCTGAATCTCAAGGTTTATCTTGACATTCCAATCTACATCAGACTATACAAGAGCTAATTTCATTAATAAGTCTAATTTTCATCCAAATTATACTGTGAATAGTTTATGTTTAAATAAGACTTTCATTTTTGAGATCCGATTACTAGATGTGTCTTCACACATCAATGTTAATTAATTTGAATGAAAAAATGCTATTAATGGTGTATCCTTCATAAGACACAGGAGAAAATTCATTTCTCAAAGAGATATAATATCAGTATTAATATTTTATAGTCTAATGTACTTTATTCAATATACTATATAGTGGGAATTCTAATTTATTTTGTCAGGTCACCTGTGTAACACACAATCACAACTATTTATGATAGAATAGAACTTAAAAAATAACAATAAAAGCTTTACAGTTTCTCCTTTACTTTAAGGACATAACATTTATTTACATATATATAGTATTTTATTTTTATTATCTTTATGTGTATGAGTATATTGTACACCCATGTCCCATACAACTCATGGAGGTCAGAAGAGGGTGTGGGATCCCTTGGAACTGGAATTATAGATGGTTGTTAGTTACCATGTGGTTACTGGTGACAGAACCAACCAGTACTTTTAACCACTGAGTCATGTCTCCAGCCCCATAAACTTTATATTTTTGACAAAAATGATATACAGCAAAGACCTGTACATCCTACTATGAAGACACTTCCTCATCCATGTTTACTGATAACTGTATTCACAGCAGGAAGGAAGTACAAACAACCTAGACATCTATGAATTGAAGGCTGGATAATAAAAAGACACTATGCAATATTATTCCTCTGTTTTAAAAAATGAAATCATGAAATTCACAGGAAAATGGATGGATCTGGAAACAATCATCCTTAGTGAGGTAACCCAGACCCAGAAAAAATAAAAGTCATATTATCTCTCTTACTTGTGGATGTTAGTTTTGAATATTTAGATATTTAGGTTTAATCTGGAAAATCCATAGAGGTTAGAAAACCTTTTAGGGGATATAGGAGGTCTGTTTCATGTAAGGGAAGACAGATGTAATAATAGAAAAGCAGAAGGAGAATTATGGATTAGGAGGAACTAAATAGGGCAGGGAATGGGGTGGGGGATAGAAAAAGGAATAAACCGTGATAACAACACTAAGGGACATTTGAAAAAGTCATATGGGAACCTACTAATGTAGAAACTTCTTGAAATATAGTCCTATACAATATAAAGAGTTTACATGGAGTTACAGGAGGGCAATGCCCCTACTAGAAACCATAGACAAGCAAATAAAAAGTCCAGCACCAGGAATGGACTCCCTCTCTTCTACATGGAAAAATCAATCTGGTTCTAGCCTTGAAGCTTCACCCTACTGGCTAGTTTTCATAGTCTTAGAATTTACTCTGCATACTACTGGAGCTACTATAACTACTGTCCTGGGAAGATATGCCCATTGGTCACCAGGGCTGGTGGTGCTTGCCTTTAATCCCAGCTCTCAGAAGGCACAGGCAGGCAGATCTCTGTGAAATAGAAGCCAGCCTGGTCCATATTGTGACTTTTAGGTCAGCTGAGTCTAGAGAGACCCTGTCCAAAAAAATCCAAAACCAAACCAAACCAAACAAACAAAAAAATACGTATGTCCATCATTGGTGCAATAGTAGCTCAAATGTTATCTCAGTATCCAAACGCTTTCTCAGATTTAAGTCCTGTTTCATGGGACGAAGCCCATACCTGGTACTGTTTTCAGGGCCTAGAACCTGATACAAGCTGTAGGGAAGAAACTACTATTATTATTCTGCTAAATGGATATAGTGGTAAATCAACTCCTAATGACTTACAGTTATATACAAAGATTAATGTACCTTTCAACTTTCAGAAGAGAAACTTCAGGGCTAGAGAGAGGGCTCAGTGGTTAAAAGCACTGACTGCTCTTGCAGAGGACCCGGGTTCGATTCTCAGCACCCACATGGAGGCTATGACCATCCTTAACTCCAGTTCCAGGGGAATCCGAAGCCCTCTTGTGACCTCCGCAGCATTGCACGACACGGGTTCACTCACATATATGCAGGAAATACACTTATACACATAAAATGAAAATAAAAAATAAAATATTTTAAGAAGAGAAACTTCTTGCACCAACAGCAATTGATGGAGAGACTCACAACGGATCAATCTACAGAGAATGAGAAAATGGGACACCTATTCCACGTTCTGTCCTCCCAAGGCTCAGGGATCATTATAGAACAGGGAGCAGAACGGTAGTAAGGGCCAAAGACAGTGACTTACTACAAACAAAACAAAACAAAGAAACCCAGCATTTTCCAGACACAATGAGGTTGTTGCTTATATGAACCCACATAATTTATGACAGCATGCACAAGTCCTATGCAAACTCAAGTCAAACAAAATCCTAGTTTGGAAGCCGGGTTGAGACATTAAGAAGCCACAGCCCCAGGTGAGGAACTTTTGGCATCTGAGAGCTGCTGGGAATTTAAGAGTCAGTTTTCTCTCCTGGATTTATGAAGGGTCAGTTGACCAGGCTCCAGGGGATTGACCTACACCCAAGAACATTTGAGGAACAAAAATTGTACTCGACAGGAAATAAAAACATACAATAGAGGGCAAGAAATGAGGGAGGTAATGGTGAATCTGAGGAAATGAAGGAGGGAGTCTGAATTTGATGAAAATACATTGCGTGAAATTCTCAAAGGATCAAAAAAATATTTTAAGATGTTATACAGAATGAAGACTAGTGAAAATATAGCATAAAATCAGAATCCATGTATTACTATAAAAATCAAATGTCTGAGTCTAAAGGCTCTATCATGGAAAAATAAATACGAAAATTAAAAATTAATCATTTTGTTTGTGTCAAACCAATTCCTGTGTTTTGACTAAACACATAATGGTTTAGTAAATCCTCTCATTGAAAGCCTAAGATGGGAAGTTTTCAGATGAAAATATTTGAAACTAAAGCTGTTTTACATACTGGTTGTAAATATTTTCTTTACATAGTTTATTTGGAATAATTTTCATAAATTTTAGATAAGCTTCAAAAGAGCAAATCCCTGTTTAGTTTAGTGGAGCTGACATTGTTATGAAAACATAAAGAATAATTCATGTTCGAAAGCTTTAAAGAATATGATTGCAATCAATTACCTTTGCATATTAATTTTTCAATGATACAAATAAATATTTGGGCAAACAAAAACTATATTAGAAAACGTGATATTCCTTCTAATAATAAAGTACCTAAGTTGTATACATTGTCATCAAAAAATAAAACGTTTCCTTTCTTATCAATTTAGAATACTAATGAGTGATCATTTGGCTTAGAGAATTTATGTGACGTTTCTGAAGGACTCACAGAAATGAATACCAAATTCCATCTACAATAAAAAATTTCATAAAATCTACTATGGCTATTCAGACAACACATAGTTCCTTCTCTTTGTCTCACAGGCTGGAACCTTAGCGGAACAAGAATCCTAAGCCCCTCAGCCCTTAAGAAGCCCCATAGCTTTTCAAATGCTCGCACAGGGCAGACACAATATTCATAGGACCTGAAGAAAATAATTTGACAACTTTGGACTTAAACCTTTCTCCGTATTTACAATATTATGTTAACAATTTTGGGGGTAAGTTTTTAGTTTCCAATCTGTTTTATTACGGAAATAGTCTTTAAAGAGAATATACACATGTAAACATAACGGATGCTGTACATTTGCTTGTGAGCAGACATATTCTCAAAACTTAAATGACAAAATTCTGTATGGGTCCATGAAAAATTCATTTTCCTTATTTGATACCTCACAGGCTTAAACTTAGTAATCTACTTCAGTATGTCAAGCCATTTTAATATAAAAATATCTCATTTTTCCCACTTTAGATTATTTTTAATTATTAATATTCCAAAGGTTAAATACCAAGATAGTCCCTGGTGTTTTTTTTTTTTTTTTTTTTTTTACCATTCCTGAACAAATTCAGAGAACTTCCAAATAAGAGAGAAAATAATATGTCTGCCACCACAGTAGCCCTTTCTTGCCTTACATAAAGGATACGTGTGCATAAATAAATGCTTTAAAGTCTAATTTTACTGAATTGATTAAACGTGATCACTGTGGATAACACAGTCCAGGCTGAGCTCAAAAACTGGCATGTAAAGTAAAAATAAAACAAGAAATGTTAAGACATAGGACCAGACTCTTTTTTTAAAAATTAGAATTCTATTTTACTTATTGTTGAAATGCACAATCAAATAGTATTTTCAACCTCATTTCACATTTTTCCATTAGGGAGTTTTGCATTAACAGTAGCTTCATTTACAATTATTGCATATTTCATATTGATTTTTTTCTTTTGAGTATTAGAAAAATAATTGTCATTGATTACTATATTTCCTTCAATACTTTGTATTTCAAGAAAGTGTAGAATTATTTCAAGAAATTTGTAATACCATACAGAAATTTTTAAATGTTTTACAAAAGTGTGCTTAACAATTAAATTTTATTTGTACAATTTGCCAGTTTATATAAGTGAAATTTTAAATTGTGAGATTTATATGTGTAAAGACATACTAAAAACGCTGCAACTCAACTATGAACAATCAGAGAAAAGACTATGTTGCGATATAAGTGTAATTGCCAAACAAATTTTTTTTTAGCTGAAGAAACATGACAAAATATCAGTGACTTGTAGTGTCAATTAATTTTGCCCCAGGTATACTCCAAGTGTATAAACTCATTGGAGAGGGTGAAAATAAATAGAATGGCCCTGAAAAGCTGTGTGGAGAGGGAGAGAGGAGATAAAGTAGGACAGAAGTAGAGCTCAGAGGGGCAAAAATTAGAGGATGGACTGAGTTGAGGCATGTAGCGGTTAGGCTTGCAAGGCAAGATTTGGATCCATTGCTCAAATTTTTGAGAACAACTTTTCTATACAAAAAGAGCATTAAGGAAATTGTTGTTTTAACAGCAATTTGAAAGCAAAGGTAAAATGTTGGTGCTGTGGCCACATCTTCAGCATCTTATACAATACAATTATAAGTCATGAATGGAATCATCAGCCAATCATATTTCCCCAATGGATGAGAAGCACAATTGTGAAGCTAAAAAATGTTCCATTTATTTTTGATATCTCATATATAAGCTCGGGAAATACATAGTACCTATTAAAACTGTTTTTTCTTAGAAAGGTAGCATTTTACCTAGATCACTTTTATGATCATATTTTGACATATTTTGTGTACTAATTACAATGAATTACATCTACAAAGTATTAGTCCTTTGTTGTATAATTCAGTATGAATTAGGTCTGATGGTGAGAATAAGCAAAGGCTGAAGTTTTCTGTAATTTGGACTTATGATACATCACTTGGTGGAAGTAACCTGCTCTGCTTTGAAAAAGGTGGGCGAGTTGAGAAATGTTTCAGAAAGGTCCAAATAGAATTTCCACCATCTTCAGATCTATTTTTAAAAATCATCTCTGGGAGAGTGCACACAATTTAATATAATCTGAGATAACTTTGTACTACACAGTGGAGGATTAGGCTATAGATAATAAAATAAAATATTTTGTTTATTTCTTTATGAGAAAAAAATTCTCACTGGCTTAAACCATAAGAAAAATGACTTGTGAGATGTCTGAAACTTGGGTAGGAACGTCATATCTCTCTGTATTTAGCATTCACACTAGAAAACACTGGAAATCTAAAGTTGATCACATGGTGACCAGTTGATGCTCTCTGGCTTCATATAGCCAATCTCAAGTGAGTATGTGATCCACAGTCTTGACAGGTAGATACTGAATTCTAACTGTGGGTATTGCCTTTCATAAATTAGTTTTAAATGTCATTCAGTGTTAATTTTACTATGTTATTCATTAGAAGTAAGTTAATATTTGTAGAAGGGAAATTAGTAGCTCAACTTATAAATGACAATAAGGTCTTATAGAGGGATCTTGTAGGAATTATATTTGCCACACTTAACTTTTAAAAATAAAATTCCATAGAATTGCTTGCCTGTATAATTGGAATGATAAAATCATATCCCAGTGACTTCCAAACAGACAGGAGGCATTATCAGACATGTGGCTTAGTAAGCTCTGGTAGCTTTAAGAGAAATTGTCATACTAGACTTGCATTTAATGGCAGGGAATGCAGTTTGAAAAGCCACTGGAGAAAGTGGTAATGCCATGTTGGATTGTAGCAGTGAACCTGGGGGGAAAAGATCACATGGTATTGTACTTCAAGAAAAGAAAAGTGACCTAGAAAGATAAATTCTGCTGAAAGGCCTAGACAAACAGAATGAAACATATTCATGGAGTTTAGAAACAACCATGGCATAAATGGTAAATAATAAAAAAAAATCGATTAAAACAATGTCTATGGAAAAAGGAACAACAGAAACTAAACAGTGAAAACAGAATATTGAATCAAGCCACTGGAGAATACTGGAGAACAGAGGAACAGTCGAAAGCCACTGCATTGACACATGTTTGTTGCCACTTTGTTTTGAAATGAGTGAGGATGAAATTCCAATGAATGGAGCTGAAATCATCCTGATTCACTAGCTAAGTCTGGAGGAAACTTGTCAAGTGGAGCATGCTAAGCCCATCTCAGTTGTGGGGCAGTCCTCAGCTGAGGCTGATGCAAAATGGGAGAGACTATATGCTAGTTGAGGAGAGACTATATGCTAGTTGAGAAAACATACAGGCTAGCTGGTCTTGATTGATTGAAGCAGAAAGTCTGCTCAAGATTTTTGTTAAAAATACAAATTTGAGAATCAGTGAACTTTACGGGAAATGTTTCTTTCCTGTCACTAAACTCTTCTACTTCTGAGCTGCATGCAAATAAATTCATCCCTTAACTTCTCTGTGCCACCATCTGCTTTATCTATTAAACAAGGATGAGAAAAATAACGAATCTATATTTAAATGGCTATGTTAATGGAAAACACCATGATACTTGATATGTGACAATGCTATGTAATCATTAGTCAATTAAAGTAAGGAAGCCAGGTGTGGTGCTTCATGTCTTAATCCCAAAACAAGGGAGACAGAGGCAGGCAGATCTATGAGATCAAGGCCAGCCTGATCTATATAGTGAGTTCCAAGCCAGCTGGTGCTACAGGGAGATCCTGCATCAAAATTTATATATATTACAAATTTATTTATTTATTTATTTATTTATTTATTTATTTATTTATTTATT